>NW_028245599.1:0-65000 GCF_964263255.1 Lissotriton vulgaris | reverse complement strand
TTGCAGTACATGCCGAAAATGGCGCGAGATCCTGCTCGCAAGGGCGGGACCCTTTACAATAAATAGCAGGTGTTCCGAACCAAGCTGTGTTTGTTGCATCATTGAAAGGCTCTGGAAGAAGGATTCATATCCGAAACGCGTCAGCCATTGAATGTCAGCACGTTAATCAGGAGCCGGCTGTTGACCTCACTGCTTGAGGTAACGTTGCTGAGTGGGCATTCTCACAGTGGGCAAACTGTTGTGATGGATTTTGAGCGGCCTGGTCCAAGCCGCGAGAATGCCCTGCCGCAGTTCAGCGGGCCTGCGTGGTCGGGAAGGCCCGACTCGCACAGAGGTCACCAACGCTCGCCAGTGAGAATCGTGGTAATAACAGCGGGCACTGTGTTTCGAGCAGACATTGACTCACTTGAGATTTTAATTTTCAAATGCAAACAAAGACAGCGCCCACTGGGGTTTTACAGGATGTTCGGACTGCTGATACCATAATGCTTTGCAGTACATGCCGAAAATGGCGCGAGATCCTGCTCGCAAGGGCGGGACCCTTTACAATAAATAGCAGGTGTTCCGAACCAAGCTGTGTTTGTTGCATCATTGAAAGGCTCTGGAAGAAGGATTCATATCCGAAACGCGTCAGCCATTGAATGTCAGCACGTTAATCAGGAGCCGGCTGTTGACCTCACTGCTTGAGGTAACGTTGCTGAGTGGGCATTCTCACAGTGGGCAAACTGTTGTGATGGATTTTGAGCGGCCTGGTCCAAGCCGCGAGAATGCCCTGCCGCAGTTCAGCGGGCCTGCGTGGTCGGGAAGGCCCGACTCGCACAGAGGTCACCAACGCTCGCCAGTGAGAATCGTGGTAATAACAGCGGGCACTGTGTTTCGAGCAGACATTGACTCACTTGAGATTTTAATTTTCAAATGCAAACAAAGACAGCGCCCACTGGGGTTTTACAGGATGTTCGGACTGCTGATACCATAATGCTTTGCAGTACATGCCGAAAATGGCGCGAGATCCTGCTCGCAAGGGCGGGACCCTTTACAATAAATAGCAGGTGTTCCGAACCAAGCTGTGTTTGTTGCATCATTGAAAGGCTCTGGAAGAAGGATTCATATCCGAAACGCGTCAGCCATTGAATGTCAGCACGTTAATCAGGAGCCGGCTGTTGACCTCACTGCTTGAGGTAACGTTGCTGAGTGGGCATTCTCACAGTGGGCAAACTGTTGTGATGGATTTTGAGCGGCCTGGTCCAAGCCGCGAGAATGCCCTGCCGCAGTTCAGCGGGCCTGCGTGGTCGGGAAGGCCCGACTCGCACAGAGGTCACCAACGCTCGCCAGTGAGAATCGTGGTAATAACAGCGGGCACTGTGTTTCGAGCAGACATTGACTCACTTGAGATTTTAATTTTCAAATGCAAACAAAGACAGCGCCCACTGGGGTTTTACAGGATGTTCGGACTGCTGATACCATAATGCTTTGCAGTACATGCCGAAAATGGCGCGAGATCCTGCTCGCAAGGGCGGGACCCTTTACAATAAATAGCAGGTGTTCCGAACCAAGCTGTGTTTGTTGCATCATTGAAAGGCTCTGGAAGAAGGATTCATATCCGAAACGCGTCAGCCATTGAATGTCAGCACGTTAATCAGGAGCCGGCTGTTGACCTCACTGCTTGAGGTAACGTTGCTGAGTGGGCATTCTCACAGTGGGCAAACTGTTGTGATGGATTTTGAGCGGCCTGGTCCAAGCCGCGAGAATGCCCTGCCGCAGTTCAGCGGGCCTGCGTGGTCGGGAAGGCCCGACTCGCACAGAGGTCACCAACGCTCGCCAGTGAGAATCGTGGTAATAACAGCGGGCACTGTGTTTCGAGCAGACATTGACTCACTTGAGATTTTAATTTTCAAATGCAAACAAAGACAGCGCCCACTGGGGTTTTACAGGATGTTCGGACTGCTGATACCATAATGCTTTGCAGTACATGCCGAAAATGGCGCGAGATCCTGCTCGCAAGGGCGGGACCCTTTACAATAAATAGCAGGTGTTCCGAACCAAGCTGTGTTTGTTGCATCATTGAAAGGCTCTGGAAGAAGGATTCATATCCGAAACGCGTCAGCCATTGAATGTCAGCACGTTAATCAGGAGCCGGCTGTTGACCTCACTGCTTGAGGTAACGTTGCTGAGTGGGCATTCTCACAGTGGGCAAACTGTTGTGATGGATATATATATATATATATATATATATATATATATATATATATATATATATATATATATATCACGCTCACTGGGGTGTCCAACAATTGAGCAGCACTCGAGTCACAAACCGCTTGTTCCCCATCAAGCCTTTATTTGGTACAAACAGCTCGCATTGTCCAGTCCTTTAAAAAGCAGCAGACCGCTGCCTGACGCGTTTCGAGATCAACTCTTCCTCAGAGGCAGTAGCGGTCAAAAGAGGCATGGAGGACTGCAGCTTCCTGATATTCAAAATCGTGGGTTCTGATTGGTCCACTCTTTATAGATCACACGTTGCAGTCTGGGAGTTGTAGTCCTTATTATTTCCTCAGATGGATGCCCCTTTTAAATAAATGCTCAGATAAAGCCCTCAGTGAGCCCCGGACAGAGCTTCTGTTTTTATCCAAGGTTCATGCTCCACATATGAGTCCAGTAACATCTGGCTCCGTGGCCCCCTGTTATGGGGTGGTGCTGCTCGGCGGCAGGACCGCCGCCCATACATCACGCTCACTGGGGTGTCCAACAATTGAGCAGCACTCGAGTCACAAACTGCTTGTTCCCCATCAAGCCTTTATTTGGTACAAACAGCTCGCATTGTCCAGTCCTTTAAAAAGCAGCAAACCGCTGCCTGACGCGTTTCGAGATCCATCTGAGGAAATAATAAGGACTACTATATATTTTCTCGGAGGCTATAACCATGGAATTAGTGAAGCAGAGGAAAAGTACCAACACAAAACAATGAAACATCACAGAACCCCTGAAAAAAGCCTCACAAGAGCTTGCTGGCGACAAGAAAATCATCATTAAACCCTCGGACAAGGGGGGGAATGTCGTTCTAATGACAAGAGTGTACTATCATGGTGAAGCTATGAGGCAACTTTCTGATGCAAAGTATTACATGGTCACCACCAGGAATGGTTATGTTTCTAGCATCAGGGAGTATGATGACTTGGTTCTGAAATGGTACAACTGTTTAATGCTGGGAAAAGATGAACACATTTTTCTGCGTAGCAATAACCCCATAATACCGACTTTTTACCATCTGCCCAAGCTGCATAAAAACAGTGCCACTCCACCAGGCGGTCCTATTGTGGCTTCCATTGATGGGCTGACAGAAAATATGTCCAAATTTGTGGATAACTACATCTTTCCTCTCGTCTTAGACTTGAAGTCATATATTCAAGACACCAAAGACTTTTTGAGTAAAATGTCCACGATGGAGTGGAAATCAGACTATCTATTTCTGGTGATGGACATCACCAGCCTCTATACCATCATTGATCACAATCATGGACTGGCTGCTATTGAATACTATCTGGGCAAACGCCAAATTCGCTTTGCCCAACACAACATCATGCTAATTGAATTTGTGCAATTTTGCCTAACGCACAACATTTTTTTGTTCGAGGATAGATTCTATAGGAAAATCTCTGGGACAGCGATGGGCACCTGCTTCGCCCCCAGCTATGCAAATTTATTTGTTGGCTGGTGGGAGGAGCGGGTGCCCAGGAGCTGGAAGGAAGGCCAGGAGAGCGGTAAGGTGGTACACTGGTACCGCTACATTGATGACATGTTCATCGTGTGGCAGGGTAACAGCGACATGGCAGAGAAATACATCGATTCTCTGAATGATAACATCTACAACATGCACCTATCGGGGACAATTAGCGGGGTGGCAGCCAACTATTTGGACCTTCGGGTGTACGTTGAAAATGGTCATGTCCATACCGCAATGTATCACAAGGAAACAGCGGGTAATTCTATCTTCTTTGCTAATAGTGAACATCCACCGAAACTTATCAAGAGCATACCCTATGGGGAGCTCTTGAGAATAAAGAGGAATAGTACTCAAGATCGGGAATTCGAGGCGGCTGCCTCGGACTGCCTAGACCGCTTCCGAATGAGAGGGTATGAGGAATCACTCCTAAAAAGCGCACTAAATAAAGTCAAAAAGATCTCAAGGGAGGATCTGCTCAAAAAGAAACAAAAATGGTCGAATACTACCACAAAGGACACTTTTAGGATGATAACTCCTTACTCCTCAGGCGCTAACAAACTTAAATCAATAATGTGCAAGAACTGGCATATTTTGCTCACAGATGAGGTGTTAAAAGATGATCTACCACCATACCCTTTAGTGACCTTTAGAAAGGCTAGGTACCTGGCAGACAAGTTGGTACATAGCCACTTAGAAGCTCCTATTATGCAACCCAACACCCTTAGGGAAATGAGCGGGTTCTTTCCTTGTGGAAAATGCAAGGCGTGTGCCAATAGCCGCCGGGTGCTACATTATGATATCCCGGATGCTGGCAGAACCAATAAAATTCATAAGTTCATTACGTGTAGTACTGTTTATGCAGTGTACTGCCTAATATGTCCGTGCGGTCTACGCTACATCGGCAGCACTATCAACCAGTTGAAGCTGAGAGTACTGGAGCACTTAAGGGCAATTGATAGAGTAGATCCCTCGTACCCAGTGGCCCGGCATTTTGCGGAATACCATAACAAAGATAGAAGTAAACTGAGATTCTTTGGATTAGATCACGTTCCGCAAAATCCACGAGGAGGAGACAGACTTAGGAGGCTACGACGCCTCGAATCAAGATACATAATTGATCTGTCCACTAAGCACCCCAAAGGCATGAACGGTGGGGAGGAAATGACAGTACACCTTGGAAAATAGAGGGATGATTAACAGGGATGAGGTCATAACCCGTATAGTAGAAATGAGTAACAGCATTGCCTCTTCCTGCCTCTTCATAATATTATCTGCCATGTGCAATTATATGACTACCGTTATGAATTGCAATACATGCTTTTTCCTTATATTATGATATGTATATGAGATCTGTGACAAATAGCTTTAATTTCTCGAAAGTTCTTTACAAGCATCAATTTGGTTTTTCTGATGTTCCGATGGATTGAATATTGAATATACGTTACTGCTTTTCAGGAACTATTTGCTAAATAAGTATGATGACATCTTTATGAAATTCAATATATATGTGTGTAATCATGAACTGCCCCTCAGGTGGGTTGAATCTCACCACCCATTACAGGAGACTTGGTAGTTTCTGCCACTTAATGGCTATACCGCTATTTACAATGATTTGTTTGACATGTAATAACTTGAACATTCTTCTTCTCTTTTGTAGTTCCGATTAACACACCACTTGTAGACAATGATTGTTTGGTATACATCTGTATAGGGACATTAGCCGAACCACAGCGCTATTGTTTAAAGCCCCACCTTTTTTGTCTTGTAAATATCAGGATTTACGCTGACATTCTATATTATCCTCTATTAATGGAAACATGTTTAAAGATGGCGCCCATGTTGGCGTCTGTGGGGCTAGTCCCTTGTTGGTGTTAACCTTAATCTACCTGGTGTGTATTTAAAATCGTAATCTTTTGGTTTTGGTAACAACACGGACGAAGGCTATCCCCGAAACGTTTGTTTGCTGTCACAATAAATCGCTGTGATACTGTACCTGCCGAAGTGCTGTTTCCTTCCATATTCGAGAGGGATTTTTTGAGCGCTTAAATATATATATATATATATATATATATATATATATATATATATATATATGTATATATATATATATATATGTATATATATATATATATATATATATATTTACTTCTCACGCCTCTTTCGCGGTGGAACCTCCCACAGTCCGGTGGCGCGTTCACGGCTGGCAGAGCCCCGCCAGTCAATTATTTCCCATAAACTTCCAAGTTAGACGCGCACTCAGAGGTAAAGTGGTACACAGTGTCGCTTTATTTGCTGTTACGCGTTTCGGAAGCCAAAACTCCCTTGCTCACACAGCAAGCCATTTGCTTTCCACCAGTTACATACACACATGGCTATAACGCTGTGTGTATGTAACTGGTGGAAAGCAAATGGCTTGCTGTGTGAGCAAGGGAGTTTTGGCTTCCGAAACGCGTAACAGCAAATAAAGCGACACTGTGTACCACTTTACCTCTGAGTGCGCGTCTAACTTGGAAGTTTATGGGATATATATATATATATATATATATATATATATATATATATATATATATATATATATATATATATATATATATATATATATTCGGTACGTTGTCGTCCCATCAACCAGTAGTTCGGTCAAAAGACGAGGCAAAACCCAATTTCTGGTGCGTGTTAATTTATTTTAAACCCAACACCACTCTGCCATGACGCGTTTCGGCCTGGCGAGGCCTTGATCACATGACAACGTCATGGAGGCGGACTAGCAAATTTAAAGTGCACAGTGCCATTAGTAAACATAGACATAGAGAAAATACTTCATGTCTTAACATCAAATAAGAATACGTGGCAATTGTTATGGTCACAATTTCTCGCTATTTCACATAATTTACACAGTGTATGGTTAAATTGATTATCATTTGCAATTAAGAATAATGATAAAACATAATAAATACTATTCTAAAATGCTTTAAAATATAAATATTCAATTTCATTGCAAAGATAAAAGCCTTAGCTTCCCTAAAACCATGGTAAAATGTGTATGAAAACTACGGTTAGTCATGATATAATATCAACTTATCCAACCAGTTTAAAACACATATTTACAGGGAGGCTAAACACCAAGTCCGTCGCTACTTCGCAAGTGGCCGGGAGGTCCATTGAGCCTAAGTGGGCTAACCTTAAGTTATGTGCAAAATAGCGCAAGTCATATCAAATACATGTATATGTCTATTAGCAATGGCATATAAATAAAATGATGTGAAATACATTCATATATAGTGAAATAGAAAGTGCTACCAGTGAAAATAACAAAGAATAAATAGTGTGCTAAAATCTAATATGGACGGCATCGTTTCATTGTAACTGGGCATTAATAGATAATTAAGATGTTAAAGTGCAGAAATGCGTACAAAGTTACTCCTGTTAAGTTACCAAATTTATAAATAGGTATAACAATCCTCACTGGCATTGAGACCGTTTGGTATTTTTGTATCAAGCAAGATAATATGTCTCGTCTCAAGTTTGCGTAGCTGGGCTTCACGGTCCCCACCCCTTCTCTGGGGTGGTACTGTGTCTATTACAAAGTATTTGAGCCCGCTGGCATTTTTAGCATGACACTCCTCAAAATGTCGCGCAACAGGATATGCTGCGTCGGCATTTGTGATGGCTCTGAGGTGTTGCAGAATCCGTTTGTACACCTGTGGCCTGGTACTTCCCACATACCTGAGGCCACAGGGACATTCCAGAATATAAACAGCGTATTCGGTTCTGCAGTTCAGTTTGTGTCGAATTTGGATAGGGTCAGAACTGAATGGGGTCGTGTATTCTTTCTTGCTTATACCATTTTTGCAGGCTTTACAAGCAAAGCATTGCAGAAAGCCCCTACTGCTATCAAGCCAGGATGTGTTAGTTCTGATTTCCGGGCTACTGGAGACAAGACTATCCTGCATGGATCTGGCTTTCCTATAGGTGATACTAGGAGTACTCTTCATTAGATGGCCAACAACCGGATCACAAGTTACGAGTGACCAGTTGTTTTTCACAATCCTGTGAATGGCCTTATGTTGCGTAGTGAAGCCAAAGATGATACGTGTCTCATTGTCAGCTACTGGGATAGGAGTATTGTCCACTGTAGGAAATAGTAACTGCTGCCTATCTTTAGAGTTAGCTCTGTTGATAGCTCTGGTCAGAGTGTTGTTGTTATACCCTCTGCTGAGAAACCTAATCTGACATTCTCTTTGGGCCTTGTGGCATTCCGTGTCGCTGCTGCATATTCTCCTAATACGGAGCATCTCCCCATAGGGTATGCTCCGTATTAGGTGTGCTGGATGCTGACTAGCAGCATGTAGAACGGAATTCCCTGCCGTAGGTTTCCTGAAGAGTTTAGTCTCCAATCTGCCATCAACTACAACTATCTCAACGTCCAGGAAACTGACTGACTCTGCGCTGATGCTGCTGGTAAACTGTAGGTTCAAATTGTTTACATTCAGTTGTTCTATAAATTCAGCAACCTCGCTAATAGACCCGTCCCAAATAAAGAGGAGGTTGTCAATATATCTTAACCACCTCTTTATTTTGGTGTTAACAATGGGACTAAAGTCAATGGCCAGGACCTGCTCCTCCCAGTACCCTATGTGTAAGCAGGCATAGCTTGGGGAGAAGCAGGCCCCCATTGCTACACCCCTGGTTTGTTGGAATAGCTGGTTGGAAAACAGAAAAACATTATTGTTCAGACAAAGATTAATCATGTCAATTATCATTTTAGAATGTTCAATTTGAGTGGTTGGTCTCTTGTTTAAGTAATATTGAATGGCTCTGATGCCGTCCCTGTGAAAGATACTCGTATACAGGGATGTTACATCCATTGAGACCAGTAAGTATCCTGATTCCCATTTGAACGTTGACAATTTCTTTAACAAATCTCCAGTGTCTAATATAAAAGAAGATACATTTTTCACATGTTCTTGTAGGTAATAGTCAACATATTTGCTTACATTTTCAAGGATACTATTTCTGGCTGAAATGATTGGCCTGCCAGGTGGTTGCAGTTTGTTTTTGTGCACTTTTGGAATAAAGTAAATTACAGGCATGGTCGGTTTGTCATTCTTTAAAAACTTGTATTCGTCCATGCTTAATAAACCTTTACTCCTCCAGGCCATCAGTTTCGAATAGATGTCATTATGTGCCATTTGAACCTCATTTAGGTTTGTCCTTTTATAGCACTCATGATCATTCAATTGACCAAGGGCCACTTCCTTGTACATTTTACGCGGCCACAGGACCACGTTGCCACCCTTGTCAGATTGTCTGACTACAATGTTGACATTAGTTTTTATTTTCTTGATCAGTTAATGGTACTCCATGTCTTTGTAGTTTCTCCGTTTAGCAGCATTTGAAACTCTTGAGTGCAGTGATTTTAATTCAGATGCAACTTTGTATTACTCTACGCCGACGACGCTGTTCTCATATCGAGAACAGCAATCGGTCTCCAGAAATTACTAAATTCCTTTTATAAATTTATGGAGTCACGTGGTCTAAGTATAAATAATTCCAAATCCTACGTTATGAAAACAGGAAAGGGCACCCGGAAAACTGACTCCTTTAGTATAAATGGGGAGAAAATCCCATCAACTAACTCCTTCTCATACCTTGGGGTCCTGTTAGATCATAAACTGTTATGGGGCCCAGCAGTCTCTAAAAAGAAGGGAGAAACAACAAGGGTTAATGCGGCCATTCTTGGCTTCTCAAAAAAAATCGGCAATTGCCCTACGGCCGCATTGCTTAAACTGTACCAGGCAAAAAGTGTTGCTGTTGCCTGCTATGGGAGCGAGCTCTGGGGCTATCGTAAGATAAAAGACCTAGAGGTTACAGAAAATAACTTCCTAAAAAAGACTCTGAGGCTGCCAAGGGGTACTGGGAACTACTCTGTACATGAGGAGTTGGGGATCCCCTATTTAGGCGATAGAATAGCAGTAAGTCCTGTGTTGTGCTGGCTGAATTGTTGGCTTAACACTGACATTCCACTAACACATGCCCTATTGAAAGAAGCCTTACAGCTAGACGGGAGGTTCAAAGTACCATGGGTGAAGTATATAAAGGATTGCTTAACGGCAATTGGTCGGCCGGACCTGTTTCACGCTCCAAACTCAATTATAAAATCCGATGTTATCTCTGTCAAGAACGCTATACTATTGTTAAGATGTACTGACAGAGAAGAGGTTGAGATACAGAAGGCCAGTGTAAGGAAACACTTACTATTAAAAACATGTCCACAAATGGAACCTTACCTGACATGGCCCATGACTAGCTATGAACGGTTTCTGCTAATAAGGTTCCGTTTTGATCTATACCATCTCCTACTTTCTGCACGTTTGCCGTTGATGTTTTGCCTGCGCCGGTATTTACACCCCTGGCACTGGAGCGAAGTGTTTGTTTTCTGTCTTGTTACACTACTTCTAGCTCCTGTGCCGGAGTCAGCCTGCGAAACCCCAACCGTTGGCCTCTAATTTGCTCGCTATCAGGTTCACTATCGATTGCAGAGCTCTCTCCCGAGATTGACGATGCATCTGTTTGGGCTTCACCTGCCGGTCTCGCTTGTATACTACTGCTGGCTGTGGATTTTTGGTTAGTTTTAAGGCTGTCGTACTTCTTGGCGAATGTAAAAATTTGACCGTGTTCATAGTCCAGCCTGTCCCTTTGGAATTTATAGGCTTTACGCTTTTTAATTACATCCTCCTATATATATATATATATATATATATATATATATATATATATATTCAGTAAAAACAAGCATTTACAATGCAACGGTTTCGCCTTTGCAAAGGTTTGAGCTATTGGCATTGTAAATGACAAACTTTTTATTTATGTGATAAATAAATGGCATTGTCATTTACAATGGCAATAGCTTAATCTCTCGCAAATGCGAGACCTGGCACATGGAGACACATACCGACTGTCATACAAATAAAAGAACAGGCACACTGACACTGCCACAGATACACATACAGAAGCAAATACAGAAAGATGGACAAAGACTTGAGCACAGCGGCAAGAACACACTCAGGCCATCGAAAGTCCCAGTGCACAAACACAGAAACTCAAATGGACGCAAACTGATATTCCCAGTGAAAAGAAAATAACACATTTATCCAGCACACATAACGTTACCAGCATACACACACATACAGAAACGTGAGCCCGCCAGGAAAACTAAACATGCACAATAAATGCGTAATGGAACACAGGATCAGCCCAGCTACACACATCACCGCCGTTGTGAGCCCAACAACACACGCCAGGACGTGCAAGGAAGGCGGGCCAGGCTCGGCGGGAGAGGAATCACATGGAGGGAAGGGTGGACTAACTCTATGCGTTGGTGAGTGGAAGCACATCAGAACAGCCTGTGAATGTTTCTCGCAGTGATGTGTGCGTGCATGCCCCGGAAGAGCGATGTACTGTGCGTGTGTGCGCGCGCGCGTGTGCACGTGTGTATGTCTGTGTGCGCGTGTGTGGCCTTCTACCGCAGTGATGTATTGTGTGTGTCTTCTGCTTTGAAGTGCGTGTGTATGTTCATGTGTATGCATGTGTGTCTTCTGCTTTGGAGTGTCCGTACGGCATGTGTGTGCTTGTGTGTGTGTGGCCTACTACCGCAGTGATGGGTTTGTGTGTCTGCTGCTGTGCAGTGTGGGTTTCCGTGTGGTTGTGTGTGCTGGAGGGGTGGACGGTGTGCCACTTACTTGTGGTGTAGGCAGCCTGGCAGGCCGGGCACGGTCCTCCTCCTGGGTGCTCTTCAGGCGGCGGGTGCTGAGCCCCGGGGCCTGGTGCAGAGTAGAGCCGGGCGAGGGCCGGGTGTATCCGGGACCGGGCATCCTTCTCCCCGCGCTGCAGGGAGCCCAGGCCGCGGCCGTGCAGTGCTGGCGCTGCAGTGCAGCTCTCCTCCTCCGATGGAGCCATGTCCGTCCTCCTGCAAAGCAACCGCCCAACCTGCCGAGGTGCTGGCACCCCTAACCACCACCCCAGCGGTCACCCGATCTCCAGGAGAGCAGTCACCTATTACACCCGCCAGCGCAGACACCTCCCCCTCTTCTAGTGCAGTCACCCCGGCCTCCAGCAGAGCAGTCACCTTAACCTCCACCAGTGCAGTCACCTATTACACCCTCCAGCAGAGCAGTCACCCTAACCTCCACCACAGCGGTCACTCCGGCCTCCAGCAGAGCAGTCACCCTACCCTCCACCTGTGCAGTCACCTATTACATCCTCCAGCGCAGTTACCTCACCCTCCTCTAGTGCAGTCACACCAGCAGAGCAGTCACCCCGACCTCCACCAGTGCAGTCACCCCAGCCTCTACTAGTGCAGTCATCCCGGCCTCCACCAGTGCAGTCACACCAGTCTCCTCTAGTGAAGTCACCCCAGCCTCCACCAGTGCAGTCACCCCAGTCTCCTCCTCACCCCAGCCTCCAACAGTGCAGTCACCCCAGTCTCCTCCTCACCCCAGGCTCCACCATTGTAGTCACCCCAGTCTCCTCCAGTTCAGTCACCCCAGCCCCCACCAGTGCAGTTACTCAAGTCTCCACCAGTGCTGTCACCCCAGTCTCCACCAGTGCATGCACCCCAGTCTTCTCTAGTGCAGTACCCGCAGCCCCACCAGTGCAGTCACTCAAGCCTCCACCAGCACAGTCACCCAAGCCTCCAGCAGAGCATGCCCCCTGATCTCTAGTTTTGCAGTCACACCCAACCTCATTCAAGCATCACCCGTGCAGTCTCCCAACCTCCTCTAGTGCAGTCCCAGCAACCTCCTTCCGCACAACCACCCCAACCTCTGCCTGCGCAGGTAGCTCCAATCACCTACAGTGCAGTTATCGCCAATTGATTCCAGTGCAGTCA
Organism: Lissotriton vulgaris; assembly: GCF_964263255.1. Classification (NCBI taxonomy): domain Eukaryota; kingdom Metazoa; phylum Chordata; class Amphibia; order Caudata; family Salamandridae; genus Lissotriton; species Lissotriton vulgaris. The sequence continues at coordinate 52,392 of NW_028245599.1, read as the reverse complement.
CCCCAGCCTTCTCCGGAGCAGTCACCCCAGCCTTCTCCAGAGCAGTCACCCCAGGCTTCTCCAGAGCAGCCACCCGAACCTCCCCTAGTGTACGAAGTCACTATCACTTGCAGTGCAGTCCCTTCAACCTCCGCCAGTACCTTAGCCCCAGTCACCCCAGTGCAGTTACCCCAACCTCCTGCGGCTGGTCAGTTCCTGCCTCACACACAACTTCCAGCAGTGAGATCACCCGGCCTTCTGCAGCACCAATATGTCAGCCTCGTGCAGTTCACCAGCCCAGCCTCGTGCAGTTCACCAGCCCAGCCTTGTGCAGTTCACCAGTCCAGCCTCGTGCAGTTCACCAGTCCCGCCTCGTGCAGTTCATCAGCCCAGCCTCCTTCCGGTGCATCCTCCGGCCTCCATCTCTGTGTTCCTCCAGGAGCAGAAGCACCTCGGTGTGAGCCGGTGTCTGCACGGTCACGTCACTCCCTGCAGTGCAGTTCCCCCTAACCTGAATATGGGAGATCACATCGACATCCCGAGGTGCATCCACATGGCCACCTGCGGTGCGACCCCCGGCCTTCCGAGAGTGCATTCACTGCCGGTGGTCCCCGCCAGGCTCTTGCATCACAGCGAGCCGCACCCCCGCCTCCTGCAGTGGGATCCCCCGGACCATGCAGCGTGACCCCCTCTGCCCAGCCGGGCTGCAGTCTCCTCGCGGGCTCCTGTGCTGATGCTGCGGCGCGAGGCCGTACGCGCGCGCTCCAGACGGGCTGCCGCGCCCAGGTGTCAGAGCACCTCACGCTGCGGGCCCCGGGGACTCTCACGCCCAGCCCCTCAGCGCGCGGCAGCTCCGAGCATGGCCCCACCAGGTGCATTCACACGGGGAGGACACGCACCGTGCGTGAGACCACGAGCGGTTTGTAAAACCCAGGTTTGCGTCGGCTACTTTACACACCCCCCGTTTCCACATACCATGTTCCGCGCCCCGGAACTAACCCAAGCAGAACGCTCCACTCCTGCTTATCCGTATGGCCCCCACCGCACTCCAACTTTCCGCAGACCTACGGTTTTTGTTCATGGAGGCCGATGGTTCTACCGAGTCACGTGACCGCACCTACACATACAGAGGTCTCCTTCTTGCACAGCACAGTTTATACAATCATGGCGAATACTGAACACAGGCAGTTTTATTTTAAAGGGAAGCTCGAAACGGGTCTCTCTATCGGGCTCTATTTTGTGTTAGTAAGGATGAATAGATAGTTGAGATTAGTAAACTGAATTACGTGACCGGTTTTATGAGTGCGAAGTTAGTGTTGAATGGGTCATACCTCTGCCGATAAATTCAAGGTTGCCTCTGTTACCGTAGCGAGGTACAACTGCGCAGTTACATGTTCATATGGACAGGAGTCCGTAAGGCAAGGGCGTTTTTTTCGTGCTCTCCCCTTCCCATTGGCTGGAAGGTAAAATTCCAGCCAATGGGAAGAGGAGAGGGCGACACTTAAAAAAAGACACGGAAACGCCCCCGAATCGCGTTTTCACGGGGAAAGCGTGATTAACAGCCAATCTCTTCCAATGGCTAGCCTCCATTTATGGAGCTAGCCAATGGTAGACAGAGGCGGGACGAAGCCCCATACTGTAGGATCATCAGATTTCGCCCTGGGCAGAGCACCTGCTTCGCAGGTGCAACGGCCAGGTCGAAACCTAAAAACATAGGTTTCAGGGACATTATAGATAGTTGAACATTTGACTCATATAAAACCAGAGAAATTTGCCTGTTATAGTTAGTTGTGCTAACTATAACTCATGCGCCCGCAATGCACTTCTGATGATGTCACATATTACATCACTCATGACATGGTCAGTGACATCACTCATGACATCATCCAGTGAATGTGTGTTACTGTAAAGGTTAAATATGTTTTATATATATACGTCAAGGTGTATTGAAGAATGAATGCATTTACAAGTGCCTAAAAGAATTATTTCATATGTGCGTGACTGACTGTATAAGTGAGTGATTGAACGTTTCTTACTGAATGCATGGGTTAGTATCTAAACTGTGTAAAATTCTGTATTAGTCTCTCCGTTGGTGTGTAAGCAACTGCATGGGTTGCTGAATAGCTGCATGAGTGTCTATATAGGTTATTGATTTGTTGTCTGACTATCTGTATGGGTCCCTGAGTGTCTTTGTGGGTGGGTGGGTACATAGATGTTTGAGTGGGTGATTCAGTGGTTGTATGGATTTAAAAGTGCATCTGGGAAGGACTGTATGGGTGAGTTAGTGTGTGTATGGGTGTGTTGGTGAGTGAATTAAAGTCTCAGTGGTATATCTGTGACATTTATAATAATGATAATAATAATAATCCACATGTGTAAAGCTCGAACAATCACCCTTAAGGGTCTCTAGATGCTGGGGGCAGTTGGGAAAATTAAGCAAGCTATTGCCCAGAGTCACATGGTGCTGGGCTAACCTGCCGCCGGAGCCGGGGATCGAACTGTGCTCCTCAGATTCCAGCGTCAGTCGCCCTGGCCGCGGCGCCACAACTCTCCCTAACTACTGACTAACTACATATGTTTTAATCCACTATATGTGAGTGTTGGAGTATATAAATTAGTATACATGAGAGTAAGTTATTTGAAGAGTGCGTGTATAAATAAGTGTCTGCTTCTATCAGTGATTGTATAAGACAGTAAATACGTGTTAGTATCTGTATAAATAAGTGATGTGGTATGTCTAAAAACAACAAAGTTGGTGTGCATAACTGTATACATGAGTAAATAGGTATGTGATTGATTCTTTGCTTTATTGACTATAAGCATGGGCGGAAAATCCGTTTCGCTCGCGGATTTTGCGGATTTTCTGGGAAATTCGCAATCCGCGAGATTTGCGAATTTCCCCCAAAATCCGCAAATTCGCACGCAGCGGATTTTTTTTGCGGCGCGCGGCGTTGGTGATACAATTTTTGCGGCGCGCGGCGTTTATCATCGTTTGCCGAGTTGTTTTTCTCGATAGTTTGCGAGTGCTGCACCATTTTGGATCTTGCTGTGTGATCCCGCGGGAATTGGCGAGCGCGATTACGTCATCGCGGCTTGCCAGCGATAGTTTGTCAACGCGAGTACGGCGAGATCACGTCTCGCGGTACTTCGCAATTGCGAGATTTGAAATGCGGCGAGCAGCAAGAATCTCGCACAAGCGAAAATATAAAATTTGCAATTCTGCACAAGAAATCCACCAGCAAGCAGCATAAACCTTCTTGAAATGATGATTTTTATCTGAATAACTCCTTAGGTTGACATTTGCCTGCACTTTTTTAGCGAGGAGTCCATTTTGGGGAGGGGGGGAGGGGGGTGGGAGGAAGGAAGTGCCCCACAGTCTTCAACTTCCTGTTCCTGTTCAGCAGGCTCCTCCCAGTGCTTTGTCCATCTCCTGGTCACTTTTCATTTGGATCTGGAGCTGGAAGGATTACTTTTTGTTGATGCTGCTGGATCTTTGGATTTGAGGCCTTTTTGACTTTCTTTGGATCACTGTTGGATTAGAAATTTTACAAGTAAGTTTGTTTGGGGCATTACAGTTGCTGCAACTAAAATTTTGGAATTTTCGATTTTTGGGCTGTTTTGGGGCCTTTTGCCCAGGGGTACTCAGTGGTGGGTGGACTGAGTCTTTCTGTGGGTTGTCTTGAACTTAAACATCATGGAGGGCATGGATGGATTGGGATTGTGCTGATTTTTCAGTGATTTTCGTTTTTTGGGGCTGTACTTGTGGCCTTTTCACCAGGGGTATTTGAATCTAGCATGGGCCTAGTCTTTCTGTGGGCTGTCTTGAACTTAAACATCATGGAGGCCATGGATGGAATGGGATTGTGCTGATTTTTCAGTGATTTTCGTTTTTTGGGCCTGTACTTGTGGCCTTTTCACCAGGGGTATTTGAGTCTAGCATGGGCCTAGTCTTTCTGTGGGCTGTCTTGAACTTAAACATCATGGAGGGCATGGATGGAATGGGATTGTGCTGATTTTGCAGTGTTTTTCGATTTTTGGGGGTGTTCATGGGGAGGGACAGGCCATGTGGCTGGTGGCCATTTTGAGTGCAGCTACAGGCACTGGCCATGTGCTGGCAGGCAAGTGGCCATTTTAAATGCAGGCTTTGTTGTTAGGCCTGCAACCATTTTGCCTACTTTTCAACCTTTATTTATGCCCAGGGGTAGTGAGTCTTGCATGGGCCTAGTCTTTCTGTGGGTTGTCTTGAATTTAAACATCATGGAGGCCATGGATGGAATGGGATTGTGCTGATTTTTCAGTGATTTTCGTTTTTTGGGCCTGTACTTGTGGCCTTTTCACCAGGGGTATTTGAGTCTAGCATGGGCCTAGTCTTTCTGTGGGCTGTCTTGAACTTAAACATCATGGAGGGCATGGATGGAATGGGATTGTGCTGATTTTGCAGTGTTTTTCGATTTTTGGGGGTGTTCATGGGGAGGGACAGGCCATGTGGCTGGTGGCCATTTTGAGTGCAGCTACAGGCACTGGCCATGTGCTGGCAGGCAAGTGGACATTTTGAATGCAGGCTTTGATGTTAGGCCTGCAACCATTTTGCCTACTTTTCAACCTTTATTTATGCCCAGGGGTAGTGAGTCTTGCATGGGCCTAGTCTTTCTGTGGGTTGTCTTGAATTTAAACATCATGGAGGCCATGGATGGAATGGGATTGTGCTGATTTTTCAGTGATTTTCGTTTTTTGGGCCTGTACTTGTGGCCTTTTCACCAGGGGTATTTGAGTCTAGCATGGGCCTAGTCTTTCTGTGGGCTGTCTTGAACTTAAACATCATGGAGGGCATGGATGGAATGGGATTGTGCTGATTTTGCAGTGTTTTTCGATTTTTGGGGGTGTTCATGGGGAGGGACAGGCCATGTGGCTGGTGGCCATTTTGAGTGCAGCTACAGGCACTGGCCATGTGCTGGCAGGCAAGTGGCCATTTTGAATGAAGGCTTTGTTGTTAGGCCTGCAACCATTTTGCCTACTTTTCAACCTTTATTTATGCCCAGGGGTAGTGAGTCTTGCATGGGCCTAGTCTTTCTGTGGGTTGTCTTGAATTTAAACATCATGGAGGCCATGGATGGAATGGGATTGTGCTGATTTTTCAGTGATTTTCGTTTTTTGGGCCTGTACTTGTGGCCTTTTCACCAGGGGTATTTGAGTCTAGCATGGGCCTAGTCTTTCTGTGGGCTGTCTTGAACTTAAACATCATGGAGGGCATGGATGGAATGGGATTGTGCTGATTTTGCAGTGTTTTTCGATTTTTGGGGGTGTTCATTCATGGGGAGGGACAGGCCATGAGGCTGGTGGCCATTTTGAGTGCAGCTACAGGCACTGGCCATGTGCTGGCAGGCAAGTGGCCATTTTGAATGCAGGCTTTGTTGTTAGGCCTGCAACCATTTTGCCTACTTTTCAACCTTTATTTATGCCCAGGGGTAGTGAGTCTTGCATGGGCCTAGTCTTTCTGTGGGTTGTCTTGAATTTAAACATCATGGAGGCCATGGATGGAATGGGATTGTGCTGATTTTTCAGTGATTTTTGTTTTTTGGGCCTGTACTTGTGGCCTTTTCACCAGGGGTATTTGAGTCTAGCATGGGCCTAGTCTTTCTGTGGGCTGTCTTGAACTTAAACATCATGGAGGGCATGGATGGAATGGGATTGTGCTGATTTTGCAGTGTTTTTCGATTTTTGGGGGTGTTCATTCATGGGGAGGGACAGGCCATGTGGCTGGTGGCCATTTTGAGTGCAGCTACAGGCACTGGCCATGTGCTGGCAGGCAAGTGGCCATTTTGAATGCAGGCTTTGTTGTTAGGCCTGCAACCATTTTGCCTACTTTTCAACCTTTATTTATGCCCAGGGGTAGTGAGTCTTGCATGGGCCTAGTCTTTCTGTGGGTTGTCTTGAATTTAAACATCATGGAGGCCATGGATGGAATGGGGTTGTGCTGATTTTTCAGTGATTTTCGTTTTTTGGGCCTGTACTTGTGGCCTTTTCACCAGGGGTATTTGAGTCTAGCATGGGCCTAGTCTTTCTGTGGGCTGTCTTGAACTTAAACATCATGGAGGGCATGGATGGAATGGGATTGTGCTGATTTTGCAGTGTTTTTCGATTTTTGGGGGTGTTCATGGGGAGGGACAGGCCATGTGGCTGGTGGCCATTTTGAGTGCAGCTACAGGCACTGGCCATGTGCTGGCAGGCAAGCGGCCATTTTGAATGCAGGCTTTGTTGTTAGGCCTGCAACCATTTTGCCTACTTTTCAACCTTTATTTATGCCCAGGGGTAGTGAGTCTTGCATGGGCCTAGTCTTTCTGTGGGTTGTCTTGAATTTAAACATCATGGAGGCCATGGATGGAATGGGATTGTGCTGATTTTTCAGTGATTTTCGTTTTTGGGGCCTGTACTTGTGGCCTTTTCACCAGGGGTATTTGAGTCTAGCATGGGCCTAGTCTTTCTGTGGGCTGTCTTGAACTTAAACATCATGGAGGCCATGGATGGAATGGGATTGTGCTGATTTTTCAGTGATTTTCGTTTTTTGGGCCTGTACTTGTGGCCTTTTCACCAGGGGTATTTGAGTCTAGCATGGGCCTAGTCTTTCTGTGGGCTGTCTTGAACTTAAACATCATGGAGGGCATGGATGGAATGGGATTGTGCTGATTTTGCAGTGTTTTTCGATTTTTGGGGGTGTTCATGGGGAGGGACAGGCCATGTGGCTGGTGGCCTTTTTGAGTGCAGCTACAGGCACTGGCCATGTGCTGGCAGGCAAGTGGCCATTTTCAATGCAGGCTTTGTTGTTAGGCCTGCAACCATTTTGCCTACTTTTCAACCTTTATTTATGCCCAGGGGTAGTGAGTCTTGCATGGGCCTAGTCTTTCTGTGGGTTGTCTTGAATTTAAACATTATGGAGGGCATGGATGGATTGGGATTGTGCTGATTTTGCAGTGTTTTTCGATTTTTTTGTGCTGTATAACTGAACTGATGTTCCTCTGTCTTCCATTGTTTTTAGGTGCACAAGACTCAAGAGAACCACCAGTGCCAGGAAGAAGTCCTGCAGCGGTGTGTGTGTGCAGCATAACGTCACGCGACGTCACGTCTGGCCTCAGACAACTCTACAATTCGTGCAACTGCGGCCTGCTGTCTGACCTGCTCTGAAGAAGATGGCCCCAAAAAAAGGTCTCCGTAGCTCCTCTAGCAAGAAAGTTGCTAGTAAGGAGCAGAAGAAGCAAGTTACCAAGGAGGCTGGTGTGCCACCCGCCACGTTTTTTGGGAGAAAAAAAAAAAGTACGCCTGCAGCAGCAGGATCTGCTGGGGACCAAGCTGGGAGCAGCACCCCTGCTCCATTGGGTTCAGTGCCTCCACCACCACGCCAACTTAAGTCAAAGCCCTTGAGTGCTTCAGAGGCAGTCAGTGTACTTCTCCAATCACCATCGACCAGTGATGTTGGCTCATCGCAAGAAAGTAGCAGCAATGTCCCTGAATCAACACAGGTTGTTGTAACTCATCTGACAAGTGTTGAACAACCACAGCCGCAACAACAACACCATGTGCAAGTACACGCCCAAGTACATGTGGAAGGAGAGGCAGCAAAAGGAGATGCGCAAGCAAAGGTGCATGGAGGTTCACAAGTGCCCACAATAGTTGTTCCTCCCGAAGTAGGGGCACATCAGGAAATTGACAATCAAACCGAGGTATCATTTGAGGAAGCCACTCCTCCTGATGATCATTCATTGTCTTCCACATCCCTAGCAAGGAAAAGATCAAGGGGGGTGTCTACATCTTCTTCAAGCCCACCTCGTTCTGATGCAAGTGATCTGTCTTGGGAACCACAACTGCGGTCTGACAGTGAGGCACACCATGATCTGACACAGGTACCTAAGCGTAAAAGGAAGGTCGTCGAAAAACTCATACCTATGGAGTGTGATGAGGCTCAACAAGAAGTGACAGATACTGCTGGTGATGAAGCCTCTCACGATGACGACGAGCCAGTCATCACAAAGGTCACTGCAGCCCCACCGGGCATGCAGCAAAGAGACATTTTGACCCTATCCCGAGAAGCTGCTGAGCGTGATGATGATGTCGGCGAGGAGGCAATGGAAATGGAATCATTAGATTTGGAGTTAAGTAGTACACCAAAACCTACTGCTTCCATATTTCTTCCTCGCAAGAAGGTACCCACCTCGTCCTCGACCTCAATTCGTGGTGGTGAAAGTGCAAAACGTACTGAAGTTCGGCAATCCACATCCTCCACTTCATCTGGCATTAGCAGCAGGACCACCACCACCAGTATCGCAGCCTCCTCCGGCCCCCAAAGACATTTCAAGTCTCCAGTTTGGGACTTCTTTAGTGTTTGCCCAAAAATGGAAAACGTAGCCATTTGTAGCATTTGTAAGGTTCGAGTTGGTCGTGGTAAGCTTGGTTCTAACTATGGTACCGGAGGCCAGAGAGGTCATCTTGAGAGAGCGCACGCTGTCCAATGGTATCCGCACCTAGAGGCGTTCAAGCAAGCCGGAATTGCACGTAATGAAAACGTTGATTTTTCATCTGATGATGACGAGGAGGAAGAAGACGATTCAAACACTTCACTTACAACCAGTACCCCTGTCAGCAGCACACCCCATGTGAGGCACACTAAGAGTGTGGGAGAGAGTGAGACATCAATGCGGAAAAGTTCATCAGCGAGCGTAACTGGGTCGAAGATATCATCATCATCCCGTAAATCCTTGGTCCAGGGCAACATTAAAAAGATGTTGTTTACAGAAGCGCAATATGAACGCAACCACCCACTGACGCGTCTGTATAACACTAAGCTGGCTAAAATGCTTGCTCTGGACCTTCTCCCTTTTTCTTTTGTAGAAGGGGTTGGTTTTCTAGAATTAGTGGCAGCGCTCTGCCCTAAATGGAAGGTTCCTAGCCGGTTCTATTTTGCCCGAGTTGCGGTTCCAGCACTACATGAAGATGTTCTGAAGGTGATTGGGGCAGCTTTGCAGAAGAGTGCTGTTCACACTATACATCTGACAACAGACATGTGGACCAGTGGCGCAGGCGCTGATTACATGTGCATCACTGCACACTGGGTCTCTTTTTCAGGGGCTAAAGCAAAGCTAAACACAGGTGTTGACACGGACATTGTTTTTAAAGCTGCTCGGAAACATGCAACACTAGCCATGTTTGGTTTGGAGAAACGTCACACAGCAGAAAACATTTTGGATGTCTTTAAGACAAAGGTCCTTAAGTGGCTGTCCCCACTAAAACGCCAGGTTGGTTATGTTTCCACGGACAATGGCGCCAATATAGTTAAGGCCATGAGGCTGGGTGACTATTTCAGAGTGCTGTGTTTGGCGCACTGTATAAACCTGGTTGTCCAAAAATTCTTGGGTAATAAAGGCAGTGCAGCGTACAGTGTATTGGACACCTGCCGAAAAATGTGCAAGCATTTCAGCCATTCTTTTAAGGCCCGGAAGCAGCTGAAGAGCCTGCTATATCAACATCAAATGCCAGTGAAAGCACTCATCCAGGAGGTGGTAACACGTTGGAACTCAACCTTCTACATGCTTGAGCGTCTGTATGAGCAGTATAAGGAACTCGATCAATATTTCCTTACAGAGGGTACAGAGGAGCTGAGGATGGGTGCGGCGCAATGGAACATAGTTCAAAGCCTGAGACGCATGCTTCGTCCTTTTGAGTTCTTCACGCGTGCAGTCAGCAAGGAGGACTCTAATTTGGGAAAAGCTATCCCATTGTTGTACATGCTGGAGGACCAACTGAAGGAGGTGTGTTCTGTGTTTGCAGACGATGACAAAAACCAAGACTCTTTGCTTCTGGCTGAGAAATTATTAGAGCTCCTACAAGGTGATGAACGTCTTAAAAAGATCCACTCAGAAGAGCATTACATTTGTGCTACTATTCTGGATCCACGCTACAAAAAGGCGCTGGCAGGCCAAGCATTCTTTCCTTTTGATGATGAACATGTTCCAAAGTACAAACGTTGGCTAGCCTTGTCAGCCAAGAGGTTTGAAAGAGAACGGCTGGAAATTGAAGTAAATGGCAGTACATCAGCAGGCCATCCCCAGTCAAAACAATCCACTTCTGCACCTGTGGCTGTGGCACAAGTGACCTCTCAGCCGTTAAAGACACCGGCAACCGGATCATCTGCACAAAACACAACAGAAACATTGGAGGCTGAAGAGGATTGGCTAGCTCTGCGTGGGTTTGGTTCTCAAAAGGTCAGAGGCACAGCAAGAGCTAAGCAAAGTGGAGAAACCTTGGATGAGGACCTTGAGTCGATGGTGAAGGACTATCTGAATGACTCAACAGAGGTCTATGTTAATTCTGACCCATTGGCGTATTGGCATGGGAAAAAAGAATTGTGGCCACAGCTCACCAACCTGGCTTTAAACTACTTGCCTTGCCCACTCGCAAGCGTGTCTTCTGAACGGGTTTTCAGTGCTGCTGGTGGCATTGTAACTCCCAAACGGAGCCGCCTCTCGCCCAAAAATGTGGAGAGGTTAACAATGATCAAGATGAATCAGCACCTCATACCACCAGATTTCAGAGTACGAGAGAGCGTGCCGGATGAAGAGGAGGTGGCCAGCAACATAGATGAGGGAATTTCTACTCTGTCAGGTGACACTGAGCTCACCCTGCCTGAATTCGCAGAGTATGATGACGAAGCCTTATTCTTATTCCTGGACCGTGATACCGAGCCCTGAAAATGAGACAACGAATCAATAACTTTCTTTTTCGTCCCTATTCACTTTTATTCCTGTGTGTCTGTCTTTCTTTGTTGTGCACAGTTAATATATTTCAAACTTTAATCAGATAATCACAAAATCAAGCCCATCAGCAGAACTGTCTTCACTGGTTTGCTAATTGATTTGAAGTTGCCGCAGTCTGCATTCCTCAGGTTCACAAGTTCAGAAGAACATGCTCCTCTATCCTCCTCCTCCAGACTCCTATTTCCATCAAACCAGAGGGCTGGTTTACGCCCAATGAAGAAAGACTCAGCACTTGTGGGCGTGTTGTTGTACCTCTTTGCAGGTGAGTTGACGGCTCTGGGACCATTGTTGGGAAGCTCTAATACCGGATAAAAGTGGTTTGGACCAAATCCCAGGAAGAATTTTTTTTGTGTTTTTGATGACTTGCTTGCCTTTTAGGTGCTCTTAGGGAAGGTTCCGTCTGTTTGTGGGTGAGTTTCGGGGTCTGGGAGCATTGCTGGGACACTCTAATCTTGATTGCATTTGCTTTTCAGGAAATCCGTCGTGGCAACCCCGACTTATGGCCTAGCTACGCAGCGCGTTTGGACCGAAGGCCGAGAAATATTGCAAGTATGAGATTTTGCTTTTGGCCTGTTTGGGGGTGTTATGCTTCTTGGCGGGTGGGTTGGCGGGTCTTGGGGCATTCCTGGGAAGGTCTAATACCGGGTAGAAGTGGTTGGGACAAAATCCAGGCCGATTTTTTTTGTCTATTTCTGACATTTTGCTCAATGTAGCGTTTTCGGGGGCCTGTTTGGGGGGCTTCCTGGTGTTTGTGGGTGAGTTTCGGGGTCTGGGAGCACTGCTGGGACACTCTAATCTTGATTGCATTTGCTTTTCAGGAAATCCGTCGTGGCAACCCCGACTTATGGCCTAGCTACGCAGCGCGTTTGGACCGAAGGCCGAGAAATATTGCAAGTATGAGATTTTGCTTTTGGCCTGTTTGGGGGTGTTATGCTTCTTGGCGGGTGGGTTGGCGTGTCTTGGGGCATTCCTGGGAAGGTCTAATACCGGGTAGAAGTGGTTGGGACAAAATCCAGGCCGATATTTTTTTGGCTATTTCTGACATTTTGCTCAATGTAGCGTTTTCGGGGGCCTGTTTGGGGGGCTTCCTGGTGTTTGTGGGTGGGTTTCGGGGTCTGGGCGCACTGCTGGCTATATATACTTTACTTTGCAAGAGGTTTGAAGCAAATCCATGGTGGCAGAGGGGAGTTAGGGCCTAGCTGCAGAGCGCGCGCGGAGTGATTTGGGAAATTTGTGAAAAATTGACTAAGTCCCCATTTTTGTACTTTTGCTCTTTGGCTGTTTGGGGGTCTTCTACTCGTTTTCTCCTGGGTTGACGGCTCTGGGGCCATTGCTGGGAAGCTCTAATACCGGATAAAAGTGTTTTGGACCAAATCCCAGGCGGAATTTTTTTTGTGTTTTTGATGACTTGCTTGCCTTTGAGGTGCTCTTAGGGGGGGTTCCGTCTGTTTGTGGGTGAGTTTCGTGGTCTGGGAGCACTGCTGGGACACTCTAATCTTGATTGCATTTGCTTTTCAGGAAATCCGTTGTGGCAACCCCGACTTATGGCCTAGCTACGCAGCGCGTTTGGACCGAAGGCCGAGAAATATTGCAAGTATGAGATTTTGCTTTTGGCCTGTTTGGGGGTGTTAGGCTTCTTGGCGGGTGGGTTGGGTTGGCGGGTCTTGGGGCATTCCTGGGAAGGTCTAATACCGGGTAGAAGTGGTTGGGACAAAATCCAGGCCGATTTTTTTTGTCTATTTCTGACATTTTGCTCAATGTAGCGTTTTCGGGGGCCTGTTTGGGGGGCTTCCTGGTGTTTGTGGGTGAGTTTCGGGGTCTGGGAGCACTGCTGGGACACTCTAATCTTGATTGCATTTGCTTTTCAGGAAATCCGTCGTGGCAACCCCGACTTATGGCCTAGCTACGCAGCGCGTTTGGACCGAAGGCCGAGAAATATTGCAAGTATGAGATTTTGCTTTTGGCCTGTTTGGGGGTGTTATGCTTCTTGGCGGGTGGGTTGGCGTGTCTTGGGGCATTCCTGGGAAGGTCTAATACCGGGTAGAAGTGGTTGGGACAAAATCCAGGCCGATATTTTTTTGGCTATTTCTGACATTTTGCTCAATGTAGCGTTTTCGGGGGCCTGTTTGGGGGGCTTCCTGGTGTTTGTGGGTGGGTTTCGGGGTCTGGGCGCACTGCTGGCTATATATACTTTACTTTGCAAGAGGTTTGAAGCAAATCCATGGTGGCAGAGGGGAGTTAGGGCCTAGCTGCAGAGCGCGCGCGGAGTGATTTGGGAAATTTGTGAAAAATTGACTAAGTCCCCATTTTTGTACTTTTGCTCTTTGGCTGTTTGGGGGTCTTCTACTCGTTTTCTCCTGGGTTGACGGCTCTGGGGCCATTGCTGGGAAGCTCTAATACCGGATAAAAGTGTTTTGGACCAAATCCCAGGCGGAATTTTTTTTGTGTTTTTGATGACTTGCTTGCCTTTGAGGTGCTCTTAGGGGGGGTTCCGTCTGTTTGTGGGTGAGTTTCGTGGTCTGGGAGCACTGCTGGGACACTCTAATCTTGATTGCATTTGCTTTTCAGGAAATCCGTTGTGGCAACCCCGACTTATGGCCTAGCTACGCAGCGCGTTTGGACCGAAGGCCGAGAAATATTGCAAGTATGAGATTTTGCTTTTGGCCTGTTTGGGGGTGTTAGGCTTCTTGGCGGGTGGGTTGGGTTGGCGGGTCTTGGGGCATTCCTGGGAAGGTCTAATACCGGGTAGAAGTGGTTGGGACAAAATCCTCGCGGAAAAGCCTTTTGGCACTTTTTGTAACTTAGGGTTCGTTAGGGTTAGCCCTAGCAGCAGGATTGCATGTGTTTCGGGGTGTTCTCTCTTAGAGCACTCGTGAGAATGTGTAATTTTGGTTACAAGTCATTTGAAGAAAATCCATGGTGGGAAAGGGGGGATTTGGCATAGTTAAAGAAAGCCTTTGCCACTATTCTTAACTTAGGGTTTGTTAGGGTTAGCAGTATTTCTATTGCATGTGTTTGAGTGGGGGGGATTTTGAGTCTTGGAGCGATGCTGGCTATGGCTAATTTTGCTTGGTTGCTTGCAAGTGGTTTGAATGCAATCCACGGTGGGTAAGGGGTAATTAGGAAGGGGGTACTTCGGCCTACTTTTACTTTCAAAGTAAGTTTTGTCACCAGTTTTCTGCTAGGCCTCGTTTTTTGAGATTTGATTGGGGGTCTTTTACATTTTTGCGACTGGCTTTAGTAAGGGTCTGGGTGGGAGCACTGCTAGGAAGATCTAATTTTGTTCTAAAACACAGTTTACAGTACACCTAGCTTGAGGGGAAAGATCCGCTACATTAATTTGCCCATACTTATTTATCCTTCAAAAGGTGACTCAGACAGAGTACGCACTTTCAAAAATATTGTACTGTCTACTAGGAAAATCAAATTGTGACTTTTTGCACTCCACAGCCTACATACCTTATATTTATTTATCAGTGGTGTTGTAATATTATATCACTTCCTGTTTTTCGTTGAATAATTACAGGCCGGGTTTCAGTCTCTGCAATGGGGAAAAAAGGATGGAGTCAGGCTTCACAGTAGCGAGCCACAATTCAGCATCAGGCAGGCAGTGGACAGGGTGTCTTCTGGTGACCAACAGCGATGGACGAAGCGTCGGCTGCAATGGAGGAGTGCCGCTAATAGGAGGTTTTTTTTTCTGCAGGCAACTTACTTACCACTTCCAACAGGACCACTACAACCACATAGATACAGTATCCCTTGCCTTTTTCTCTGACTGTGACTGCATTTCTTGGATCTCTCTCTGCTTCTAATTTGATCCCTTAACACATCACTTAGTCCACTCCACTATCACATCTGCACCACACATAGTCATTTGTAAGTGCTCCTACGTAATTCGCAAGTCGCAGCACGCCCCAGGCCGTAGAGGACTGGGATGGCCCCAATGATGAAGCATGTCACCAAGGGGCAACCCTGGTGAGTGAGGGGACACCTAGAAAAAAGCAATTTCTCCTTTTCTATCTACTATACCTTCCAGACCAACCCCATTGAGTGTTGTTGTGAATGGATTTATAGTGACCAGCAAGGCTCTCGGGTATCTGGCTACAGAGACCTTATGTTGAATATCGTTATCAATAATTCCACACAGGCCCTGTACTGTCGCATTCTTTCTTCCACAGTTGTCGAAAGTACTACTTACTTTTCACTGACATGCATGCAGTAGTGCATGCACTTTCAAAGATTGATGGATAGGTTTGTACCCAAAGAATTGTTTATGTTCAATTGTTTGTCTATGCTGTGCTTTTTTTTTACAGGGTGTCTTCTGGTGACCAACATCGATGGACGAAGCGTCGGCTGCAATGGAGGAGTGGCGCTAATAGGAGGATTTTTTTTCTGCAGGCAACTTACTTACCACTTCCAACAGGACCACTACAACCACATAGATACAGTATCCCTTGCCTTTTTCTCTGACTGTGACTGCATTTCTTGGATCTCTCTCTGCTTCTAAATTGATCCCTTAACACATCACTTAGTCCACTCCACTATCACATCTGCACCACACATAGTCATTTGTAAGTGCTCCTACGTAATTCGCAAGTCGCAGCACGCCCCAGGCCGTAGAGGACTGGGATGGCCCCAATGATGAAGCATGTCACCAAGGGGCAACCCTGGTGAGTGAGGGGACACCTAGAAAAAAAGCAATTTCTCCTTTTCTATCTACTATACCTTCCAGACCAACCCCACTGAGTGTTGTTGTGAATGGATTTATAGTGACCAGCAAGGCTCTCGGGTATCTGGCTACAGAGACCTTATGTTGAATATCGTTATCAATAATTCCACACAGGCCCTGTACTGTCGCATTCTTTCTTCCACAGTTGTCGAAAGTACTACTTACTTTTCACTGACATGCATGCAGTAGTGCATGCACTTTCAAAGATTGATGGATAGGTTTGTACCCAAAGAATTGTTTATGTTCAATTGTTTGTCTATGCTGTGCTTTTTTTTACAGGGTGTCTTCTGGTGACCAACATCGATGGACGAAGCGTCGGCTGCAATGGAGGAGTGGCGCTAATAGGAGGATTTTTTTTCTGCAGGCAACTTACTTACCACTTCCAACAGGACCACTACAACCACATAGATACAGTATCCCTTGCCTTTTTCTCTGACTGTGACTGCATTTCTTGGATCTCTCTCTGCTTCTAAATTGATCCCTTAACACATCACTTAGTCCACTCCACTATCACATCTGCACCACACATAGTCATTTGTAAGTGCTCCTACGTAATTCGCAAGTCGCAGCACGCCCCAGGCCGTAGAGGACTGGGATGGCCCCAATGATGAAGCATGTCACCAAGGTGCAACCCTGGTGAGTGAGGGGACACCTAGAAAAAAAGCAATTTCTCCTTTTCTATCTACTATACCTTCCAGACCAACCCCACTGAGTGTTGTTGTGAATGGATTTATAGTGACCAGCAAGGCTCTCGGGTATCTGGCTACAGAGACCTTATGTTGAATATCGTTATCAATAATTCCACACAGGCCCTGTACTGTTGCATTCTTTCTTCCACAGTTGTCGAAAGTACTACTTACTTTTCACTGACATGCATGCAGTAGTGCATGCACTTTCAAAGATTGATGGATAGGTTTGTACCCAAAGATTTGTTTATGTTCACAATTGTTTGTCTATGCTGTGCTATTTTTTCTTGTCTCCCAAAACCTTTCCCAAAAACCCCCGTACCCATCCATTTTTTAAACCCTAACCCTCTTCCCCCGGGCTGTGTGGTTTTGATTGATGTGTGACTAAATTACAGCAATAAATCCACACACTTGCTGGGGAGGATAAGGTGATGACAAAACAAACAGTAGGGGAGGGCTAGAGGGACGTTTAAAGACCGATGCCTAAGTATTGTCCCCCAAAGGACTGAATTATACACAATAAACTTAGGGGTCTAAGGGCCAAACCAGAAAAGTGTTTGCTAATGTAAGTCCTATGTCTAATTAGTACTATAGGAATACAAAGAATAACAGACCAAATCGCCAACAAATGAAACACCTGTAATCGTGAGTCACCCCAGTTGTTTTGGATTCCCATCAAAGTCTTATAAGATCAATATTATCATTTGGTAATCCTTGGCGGGTATTGTGTCTCCTGATCATTGAGATCACATGCATACCCTCTCGGATGGTTCGGGGTAGCGACCACAATCACACAGGTATCACAAATGATGTTGATTCAGTGGGAAAAGTGCAGTGCGAAAAGAAAAAGTGGTGATTTAAAATAGGATAGGGAACTAACAGAAAATTTTTAATAGGCGTTGGCCCCTTCCTGATTAAAAACAAGAACAGTCTGGCAAAATCATCGCATTGATTACAAATATCTGCGAGGAGACCAACATGTTTCAGCCTCTGAGGGAGATACCTCAGGCTTTCTTCAGGGTCTCTGTTCTTAGGTGTGCTACTGCCTGTATATGTGTATTAATAAGTGTGAAAAATTATACAAAAAAACACACAAGTGAAAAAAGCCAGAAAAGGATATAGTGTTCCTTCTTCTGTGCGAACTCCTCTTCGGAAGCAGGTACTTGGTTACTGTAATCGGGGGACAAACATACAAGTGAAACACTTCCAGCGACTCTGGTCTGAATATTACAGTGCAAGAAGTCAAGAGCTATGTCATCCTACGATACTCACCCAGTGCTTCCGGGGAGTGGACCTCACCTCTTCCTGGACCTGGCTCAGGATATGTGAGACCCCGCTCTACGGGAACAGAAACCGACCTCATGGTTATGATAACGGAGGGATCAGGGGTTGATCTACTCTCGTACACACTGCATGAAGTCAAACATGTTCTGAACGTAGAGTATACTGTCATACACCAACGCGCTCCCGCACCAGTGCCCTTCGTCGCACCCACCCAACATAAGTCAATGTTTTCGGAATTATTAGGCTAACATGACTGGAGGTGTCATTCAGATCAGTGTCAAACGTAACCCGCCAGATGGACTGGCGGAGCTAGCGTCTTACCTGTCCGTCGTTGTCTCGAGCTGTGACTGAGTCAGGGGGAGGCTCAGACCTGTATGCGTCATTCTTACTTGAATGGTTTGGAGAGAAGTTCCCAACCAATCAGCAAGAGCTACAACGACGTAACCTCATACTGAGGCTCGAACTACTCGATGACGTCATGCTCAACACTCGGGGAGTTCTAATGGTATGCAAAGGACCCCGCAATTTTTTCAGTGGCTGGTCAATATTGCCTGACGGGGAGTTTAGGAAAGACTGAACCAAGGGATGTCGTCATTCAGTCCGTGTTGGTCAGTACCTAATTTGTACACCCATCTTTGTTCTTTGCGAAACAGGAAATTCGACACATCGCTAACATGGGCAGGAATGAATGGTTTTTCAAGAACATGCCATTTGAAGTCATTTTCACTATGATTGTGCTCAATGAAGTGTTTAGTGAGTTTAGAGATGTCCTTTTTGCAACGGAAAGTGCTTTTATGTTCCTGCATTCTCACTCTAACTTTTCTAGTGGTCATGCCTACATACCGTTCGTTACAGATGCAGGTGAGGAGGTAAATCAGGTTATTGCTATTGCAATTTGAGAATTGTCTCAGCTCCCAAGGTCGATCTGTCCCGATGTCCACACTCGTAATCTTAGATGTGAGTGGGCAAACAGAGCAGTTACCACAGGGGTGGTGACCTGTTACAGGCGGCAGGTCCCAGAGGGTGCCCACTTCTCTCTTAGCAGTGGCTTTGGGACGGGTGTGTACCAGACGATCCCTCAAGTTTTTTGAGCGTTTGAACGCGAACAGTGGGAGTTCGAGTTTGTCTTTCCCGCTGTTTAAAATGCGCCAATGTTTCTTAATCACTTTCTGAACCTTGTTAGACTTGGTGTTATATGTGCTCACAAGAGTGAGTCGTTCAGTCGGTGGTTTGACAGGTTTTGGTTCAAGTAGAGCAGCCCGGTGGTTATTGGCTGCTCTTTTGCATGAGCGATTCACCAGTTTTTTAGGGTAATGTCTGGATAAGAGTTGTTTAGACAGCTCACAGGCATGCCGTTCAAAACTTTCTGGAGTGGAACAGTTCCTGCGAACTCGTAGGAACTGCCCAAATGGGAGATTATCCCTCAGGGACTTGGGATGCTGACTCTCATACAGTAGGAGTGAATTCCGTGCCATGGGTTTACGGTAGAGTTCACTCTGTAGGCCGGTCGCTGTGCAATAAATCGAGAGGTCCAGAAAGGCTACTCGCTCTTTGCTTATTTCGATGGTAAAATGGAGGTAATCATTTTGGTTATTAAGCCATTCATGGAATTGTAGTACAGATTCCTTGGACCCTCTCCACACTACCAAGACATCGTCTATGTATCTCTTCCACCAGATAATAGACGCGAAATGTGGGTTGCTCACATGTAGCACAGTGGTTTGTTCAAACTTATGAACATACAGGTTCGCCAGGGACGGGGCAAAAATACTTCCCATGCTGGTCCCTGAGATTTGATGGTATATTTGGTCTTCATACATGAAAAAGTTTCCTTCATTGCTATAGTAGCAAGAGCCATGATGAAGGGTACAGGGGTGATGGAGTCAAGCTGCGATTCCTCCAGGATGGTCCGGATGGTATCTAGGGTAGCATCCTGGGGGATCGAGGTGTATAGTGACTCAATATCCAGCGAGACAAGGTAGTCTGTCTCTTGGCAAAAATCAATGTCAGGAATTACCCTTAGGACATCAGTGGTGTCCTTAAGATATGTGGGCATGGTGTGCACCAGGGGTTTGAGGAAATGATCCGCAAAAGCTGATAAGGGCTCTAGTAAAGAACCCTGTCCTGAAATGATCGGTCTGCCAGGAGGTGGTCTTTGCGGTTTGTGCACCTTGGGCAGGGTGTAGAAGTACGGCATGGTGGGATTTTTAGCCTGTAAGAACTGTGCTTCTAAAGTGGTTACCCATCCCTCAGCTAATGCTTCCTCCTCTAGAATCTTGATTTGATTCATCAGCCCCGGAGTAGGGTCGCTGGTCAGTGGCAGATAGGCTGTGCGAATGCTCAGCTGATGGGAGCATTCCATTCTGTATGTTTCCACATCTTGGACCACAATGGAACCCCCTTTGTCGGCGGGCTTCACGACTATGGTGTCATCTTGGCATAGTGTGTTAAGTGCTTTTCTCTCAGCTGTTGATAAGTTGTTGTAACCTGAACGGGTCGAGTATTGAATTTGGTCAATGTCATTTTTCACGGCCATCTCAAAGGCAAGTAGCTGGGGGGGTATTGCATGAGTGGGAGGAAGAAAGGTGGACTTGTTTCTGAGACCTGTGTTGTTGTCATATTCAAGACGAGTGTCGTCACTGTTTTCTGTTTGAAAAAGTAGTGTAGCCTAAGTTTCCGGAAAAACTGAGCTAGCTCGATTTGGAGTAGAAACGGGTCCCCCTCGTCTGTGGTAACAAATCCTAGCCCTTTGTTGAGGACTGCTTCTTCCAAGTCTGTAAGTGTACGTTGGCTAAGATTAACTACCAGACTCTCACTTGGGGTATTGGTTATTCTTGGGCGCCCCTCCTCGTGTGGCTCCTGGTCCCTGCATGTGGACCTGCTGTGTCCTCCCATTGGACCTGAGGTTGTCCCTGTGCCGGTCTTCTTTTGCCCCGTGACCGTCTGGGGCCACACGCTAAAAAAGGCTGGTTATTGAAATTGGGGAAACCTTGGAAAGGGGCCATGGGTGGTTGGAAGGTGCCAGGAAAACCCCAAGGTCCCGGTGGCCACCATGGCTGGTTCGGCATGTTATATTGTCCCCTGTGGTTTTGGTATCTTCCGCCCCCTCTACCCCGATTGGGGCCAGCATTAGGTGGCTGATTGGTGGTGTCTGAGTCGCTACCAGTATCTGAACTGGATCCAGAGTAATTAGATCCGTATCTCCTCCCATTTTTGGTGAAGTCAGGAGCTTTGTAGTTGTCGCTGGTATAAGGGTACACCGTTTCTAATTTAAATTTTGCTAAGTCTTTTTTGAATTTCTCAAGTTTAGTTTGTAATATGGACTCAGCAAATTCTTTATTGATTTTATCAGACTCGTCTTTGTTTTTCTTAAAGTTGGAAGTGACTGAAGCTTTTATTTGTCCTTCGAGGACCTGTATCTCTACCAATATGGCGTCTGCTACCCGTTTGGCTGTACTGATTATAAGAATAAGCCAATCACGGGTGCAGCGCCAGGCAATCAAGGACCAGTCACCAAGAAATTTCTTGTCATTGAGGAAAAGACGGGGGGCGTTGGTTACTATCAGCCCTGGCGGTGCACAGCTTGCTCTCATATACTCCGCCATGATAATCCCGTGGGTCTCTGTACGGGAGTGTGATTTCTTCATGGCTAGGACTTTGGTCCAGTCATCAGTCTTGTTGACTGTGGGTGTGGGGATAGTGTCCAGAATACTTGGCATGTTCTCAAGTATTGAGTTGTACATGGCGTCATCATAGGCTAGACCATGGCGTTCTTCCATGGTAAATGCTTGGGTCGGAGCTGGAAAAGCGCCGTTAAGAAGCGCAGGTGTATGACAGATTAGTGCTATTCTTAGTTTATAGAATAGAATTGCTCTCAATAATGTGAGCACTTTATATAGCCCGCAGCTGCACGCTGCTCAAGATTATGACAAAACAAACAGTAGGGGAGGGCTAGAGGGACGTTTAAAGACCGATGCCTAAGTATTGTCCCCCAAAGGACTGAATTATACACAATAAACTTAGGGGTCTAAGGGCTAAACCAGAAAAGTGTTTGCTAATGTAAGTCCTATGTCTAATTAGTACTATAGGAATACAAAATAACAGACCAAATCGCCAACAAATGAAACACCTGTAATCGTGAGTCACCCCAGTTGTTTTGGATTCCCATCAAAGTCTTATAAGATCAATATTATCATTTGGTAATCCTTGGCGGGTATTGTGTCTCCTGATCATTGAGATCACATGCATACCCTCTCGGATGGTTCGGGGTAGCGACCACAATCACACAGGTATCACAAATGATGTTGATTCAGTGGGAAAAGTGCAGTGCGAAAAGAAAAAGTGGTGATTTAAAATAGGATAGGGAACTAACAGAAAATTTTTAATAGGCGTTGGCCCCTTCCTGATTAAAAACAAGAACAGTCTGGCAAAATCATCGCATTGATAACAAATATCTGCGAGGAGACCAACATGTTTCAGCCTCTGAGGGAGATACCTCAGGCTTTCTTCAGGGTCTCTGTTCTTAGGTGTGCTACTGCCTGTATATGTGTATTAATAAGTGTGAAAAATTATACAAAAAAACACACAAGTGAAAAAAGCCAGAAAAGGATATAGTGTTCCTTCTTCTGTGCGAACTCCTCTTCGGAAGCAGGTACTTGGTTACTGTAATCGGGGGACAAACATACAAGTGAAACACTTCCAGCGACTCTGGTCTGAATATTACAGTGCAAGAAGTCAAGAGCTATGTCATCCTACGATACTCACCCAGTGCTTCCGGGGAGTGGACCTCACCTCTTCCTGGACCTGGCTCAGGATATGTGAGACCCCGCTCTACGGGAACAGAAACCGACCTCATGGTTATGATAACGGAGGGATCAGGGGTAGATCTACTCTCGTACACACTGCATGAAGTCAAACATGTTCTGAACGTAGAGTATACTGTCATACACCAACTCCGTTATCATAACCATGAGGTCGGTTTCTGTTCCCGTAGAGCGGGGTCTCACATATCCTGAGCCAGGTCCAGGAAGAGGTGAGGTCCACTCCCCGGAAGCACTGGGTGAGTATCGTAGGATGACATAGCTCTTGACTTCTTGCACTGTAATATTCAGACCAGAGTCGCTGGAAGTGTTTCACTTGTATGTTTGTCCCCCGATTACAGTAACCAAGTACCTGCTTCCGAAGAGGAGTTCGCACAGAAGAAGGAACACTATATCCTTTTCTGGCTTTTTTCACTTGTGTGTTTTTTTGTATAATTTTTCACACTTATTAATACACATATACAGGCAGTAGCACACCTAAGAACAGAGACCTTGAAGAAAGCCTGAGGTATCTCCCTCAGAGGCTGAAACATGTTGGTCTCCTCGCAGATATTTGTTATCAATGCGATGATTTTGCCAGACTGTTCTTGTTTTTAATCAGGAAGGGGCCAACGCCTATTAAAAATTTTCTGTTAGTTCCCTATCCTATTTTAAATCACCACTTTTTCTTTTCGCACTGCACTTTTCCCACTGAATCAACATCATTTGTGATACCTGTGTGATTGTGGTCGCTACCCCGAACCATCCGAGAGGGTATGCATGTGATCTCAATGATCAGGAGACACAATACCCGCCAAGGATTACCAAATGATAATATTGATCTTATAAGACTTTGATGGGAATCCAAAACAACTGGGGTGACTCACGATTACAGGTGTTTCATTTGTTGGCGATTTGGTCTGTTATTCTTTGTATTCCTATAGTACTAATTAGACATAGGACTTACATTAGCAAACACTTTTCTGGTTTAGCCCTTAGACCCCTAAGTTTATTGTGTATAATTCAGTCCTTTGGGGGACAATACTTAGGCATCGGTCTTTAAACGTCCCTCTAGCCCTCCCCTACTGTTTGTTTTGTCATAATCTTGAGCAGCGTGCAGCTGCGGGCTATATAAAGTGCTCACATTATTGAGAGCAATTCTATTCTATAAACTAAGAATAGCACTAATCTGTCATACACATGCGCTTCCTAACGGCGCTTTTCCAGCTCCGACCCAAGCATTTACCATGGAAGAACGCCATGGTCTAGCCTATGATGACGCCATGTACAACTCAATACTTGAGAACATGCCAAGTATTCTGGACACTATCCCCACACCCACAGTCAACAAGACTGATGACTGGACCAAAGTCCTAGCCATGAAGAAATCACACTCCCGTACAGAGACCCACGGGATTATCATGGCGGAGTATATGAGAGCAAGCTGTGCACCGCCAGGGCTGATAGTAACTAACGCCCCCCGTCTTTTCCTCAATGACAAGAAATTTCTTGGTGACTGGTCCTTGATTGCCTGGCGCTGCACCCGTGATTGGCTTATTCTTATAATCAGTACAGCCAAACGGGTAGCAGACGCCATATTGGTAGAGATACAGGTCCTCGAAGGACAAATAAAAGCTTCAGTCACTTCCAACTTTAAGAAAAACAAAGACGAGTCTGATAAAATCAATAAAGAATTTGCTGAGTCCATATTACAAACTAAACTTGAGAAATTCAAAAAAGACTTAGCAAAATTTAAATTAGAAACGGTGTACCCTTATACCAGCGACAACTACAAAGCTCCTGACTTTACCAAAAATGGGAGGAGATACAGATCTAATTACTCTGGATCCAGTTCAGATACTGGTAGCGACTCAGACAACACTAATCAGCCACCTAATGCTGGCCCTAATCGGGGTAGAGGGGGCGGAAGATACCAAAACCACAGGGGACAATATAACATGCCGAACCAGCCATGGTGGCCACCGGGACCTTGGGGTTTTCCTGGCACCTTCCAACCACCCATGGCCCCTTTCCAAGGTTTCCCCAATTTCAATAACCAGCCTTTTTTAGCGTGTGGCCCCAGACGGTCACGGGGCAAAAGAAGACCGGCACAGGGACAACCTCAGGTCCAATGGGAGGACACAGCAGGTCCACATGCAGGGACCAGGAGCCACACGAGGAGGGGCGCCCAAGAATAACCAATACCCCAAGTGAGAGTCTGGTAGTTAATCTTAGCCAACGTACACTTACAGACTTGGAAGAAGCAGTCCTCAACAAAGGGCTAGGATTTGTTACCACAGACGAGGGGGACCCGTTTCTACTCCAAATCGAGCTAGCTCAGTTTTTCCGGAAACTTAGGCTACACTACTTTTTCAAACAGAAAAACAGTGACGACACTCGTCTTGAATATGACAACAACACAGGTCTCAGAAACAAGTCCACCTTTCTTCCTCCCACTCATGCAATACCCCCCCAGCTACTTGCCTTTGAGATGGCCGTGAAAAATGACATTGACCAAATTCAATACTCGACCCGTTCAGGTTACAACAACTTATCAACAGCTGAGAGAAAAGCACTTAACACACTATGCCAAGATGACACCATAGTCGTGAAGCCCGCCGACAAAGGGGGTTCCATTGTGGTCCAAGATGTGGAAACATACAGAATGGAATGCTCCCGTCAGCTGAGCATTCGCACAGCCTATCTGCCACTCACCAGCGACCCTACTCCGGGGCTGATGAATCAAATCAAGATTCTAGTGGAGGAAGCATTAGCTGAGGGATGGGTAACCACTTTAGAAGCACAGTTCTTACAGGCTAAAAATCCCACCATGCCGTACTTCTACACCCTGCCCAAGGTGCACAAACCGCAAAGACCACCTCCTGGCAGACCGATCATTTCAGGACAGGGTTCTTTACTAGAGCCCTTATCAGCTTTTGCGGATCATTTCCTCAAACCCCTGGTGCACACCATGCCCACATATCTTAAGGACACCACTGATGTCCTAAGGGTAATTCCTGACATTGATTTTTGTCAGGAGACAGACTACCTTGTCTCGCTGGATATTGAGTCACTATACACCTCGATCCCCCAGGATGCTACCCTAGATACCATCCGGACCATCCTGGAGGAATCGCAGCTTGACTCCATCACCCCTGTACCCTTCATCATGGCTCTTGCTACTATAGCAATGAAGGAAAACTTTTTCATGTATGAAGACCAAATATACCATCAAATCTCAGGGACCAGCATGGGAAGTATTTTTGCCCCGTCCCTGGCGAACCTATATGTTCATAAGTTTGAACAAACCACTGTGCTACATGTGAGCAACCCACATTTCGCGTCTATTATCTGGTGGAAGAGATACATAGACGATGTCTTGGTAGTGTGGAGAGGGTCCAAGGAATCTGTACTACAATTCCATGAATGGCTTAATAACCAAAATGATTACCTCCGTTTTACCATCGAAATAAGCAAAGAGCGAGTAGCCTTTCTGGACCTCTCGATTTATTGCACAGCGACCGGCCTACAGAGTGAACTCTACCGTAAACCCATGGCACGGAATTCACTCCTACTGTATGAGAGTCAGCATCCCAAGTCCCTGAGGGATAATCTCCCATTTGGGCAGTTCCTACGAGTTCGCAGGAACTGTTCCACTCCAGAAAGTTTTGAACGGCATGCCTGTGAGCTGTCTAAACAACTCTTATCCAGACATTACCCTAAAAAACTGGTGAATCGCTCATGCAAAAGAGCAGCCAATAACCACCGGGCTGCTCTACTTGAACCAAAACCTGTCAAACCACCGACTGAACGACTCACTCTTGTGAGCACATATAACACCAAGTCTAACAAGGTTCAGAAAGTGATTAAGAAACATTGGCGCATTTTAAACAGCGGGAAAGACAAACTCGAACTCCCACTGTTCGCGTACAAACGCTCAAAAAACTTGAGGGATCGTCTGGTGCACACCCGTCCCAAAGCCACTGCTAAGAGAGAAGTGGGCACCCTCTGGGACCTGCCGCCTGTAACAGGTCACCACCCCTGTGGTAACTGCTCTGTTTGCCCACTCACATCTAAGATTACGAGTGTGGACATCGGGACAGATCGACCTTGGGAGCTGAGACAATTCTCAAATTGCAATAGCAACAACCTGATTTACCTCCTCACCTGCATCTGTAACGAACGGTATGTAGGCATGACCACTAGAAAAGTTAGAGTGAGAATGCAGGAACATAAAAGCACTTTCCGTTGCAAAAAGGACATCTCTAAACTCACTAAACACTTCATTGAGCACAATCATAGTGAAAATGACTTCAAATGGCATGTTCTTGAAAAACCATTCATTCCTGCCCATGTTAGCGATGATTTGAATTTCCTGTTTCGCAAAGAACAAAGATGGGTGTACAAATTAGGTACTGACCGACACGGACTGAATGACGACATCCCTTGGTTCAGTCTTTCCTAAACTCCCCGTCAGGCAATATTGACCAGCCACTGAAAAAATTGCGGGGTCCTTTGCATACCATTAGAACTACCCGAGTGTTGAGCATGACGTCATCGAGTAGTTCGAGCCTCAGTATGAGGTTACGTCGTTGTAGCTCTTGCTGATTGGTTGGGAACTTCTCTCCAAACCATTCAAGTAAGAATGACGCATACAGGTCTGAGCCTCCCCCTGACTCAGTCACAGCTCGAGACAACGACGGACAGGTAAGACGCTAGCTCCGCCAGTCCATCTGGCGGGTTACGTTTGACACTGATCTGAATGACACCTCCAGTCATGTTAGCCTAATAATTCCGAAAACATTGACTTATGTTGGGTGGGTGCGACGAAGGGCACTGGTGCGGGAGCGCGTTGGTGTATGACAGTATACTCTACGTTCAGAACATGTTTGACTTCATGCAGTGTGTACGAGAGTAGATCTACCCCTGATCCCTCCGTTATCATAACCATGAGGTCGGTTTCTGTTCCCGTAGAGCGGGGTCTCACATATCCTGAGCCAGGTCCAGGAAGAGGTGAGGTCCACTCCCCGGAAGCACTGGGTGAGTATCGTAGGATGACATAGCTCTTGACTTCTTGCACTGTAATATTCAGACCAGAGTCGCTGGAAGTGTTTCACTTGTATGTTTGTCCCCCGATTACAGTAACCAAGTACCTGCTTCCGAAGAGGAGTTCGCACAGAAGAAGGAACACTATATCCTTTTCTGGCTTTTTTCACTTGTGTGTTTTTTTTGTATAATTTTTCACACTTATTAATACACATATACAGGCAGTAGCACACCTAAGAACAGAGACCCTGAAGAAAGCCTGAGGTATCTCCCTCAGAGGCTGAAGCATGTTGGTCTCCTCGCAGATATTTGTTATCAATGCGATGATTTTGCCAGACTGTTCTTGTTTTTAATCAGGAAGGGGCCAACGCCTATTAAAAATTTTCTGTTAGTTCCCTATCCTATTTTAAATCACCACTTTTTCTTTTCGCACTGCACTTTTCCCACTGAATCAACATCATTTGTGATACCTGTGTGATTGTGGTCGCTACCCCGAACCATCCGAGAGGGTATGCATGTGATCTCAATGATCAGGAGACACAATACCCGCCAAGGATTACCAAATGATAATATTGATCTTATAAGACTTTGATGGGAATCCAAAACAACTGGGGTGACTCACGATTACAGGTGTTTCATTTGTTGGCGATTTGGTCTGTTATTCTTTGTATTCCTATAGTACTAATTAGACATAGGACTTACATTAGCAAACACTTTTCTGGTTTAGCCCTTAGACCCCTAAGTTTATTGAGGATAAGGTGATAGCAACAGGCTGGTGAAGAAATCCGAGGATATATTCTTACTCTGCTTGACAAAGAACCATTGCTAATGTGAAAGAACTTCAACCGAATTAGTAGTTATACTTAACCATTTGTTAGGCTACAATGTGGCACTGTTCTACTGTACTTCTGTCACCTGCTATATTCTCAGTTGTACCGTTGAATTGGTCAGGAGGACAAACCAGATTTCATTTTCTTTTTTTTCATAGGCATGCAACTGCCACTGTGTCACACCACTAGTACCACCGCTATGAGGAAATTTTATCGGACCAAGATTGCCAACCTTATTCGCTGTTTCCCGTGGAGCCAGCCCTGGGTCTAGCCCTACTTTCAAACACAAATTACAGGTAAGATAAGCGTTTGGTGGTTTGGGGGTATAATGGAGTATTAGTAGGAGAGACGAGAGACTGAAGGTAGTACTACTAAAGTCCTAGGACTCTTGGATTCACTTCACTTAGTCTGTGAGAGGCACTTAGTGTTGAAAACATTTGGGCATTTACACTTAAAGGAAGAAAATGGAACTAAACTTTCAGGAAAACAAAGTCACTGTTAAACCCCCACCCACCAGGCAAGCAGTAAGAAACGGGTATGCTCAGATAAAGTTTGAAAAAGTATATTTATATCCCTAACAAAATAATCTCCCGCAAGACCCTCCCTAACCCCAACGATTGTCCTTCAAAAGTCCCCAAAAACCCAACTCCCAATTCCCACCCCCCAAAAGTGTCTAAAAAAGGGGCAAGGGACACTATGGGTGGATGCTGTCAACTTTTTGGGCCAGGGCATCATGCTCCTGGCGGAGCAAGGCGTGCTCTACGCGGAGCCCCTCCAACTCCTTTGAAAAGTGGTGGAGCTCCTGCTGGAGGCGGGACACCATCAGGGTACTGCGGCGCAGGCGTGCCTTCAATGCCTTGTAGGTGCAACGGCTGTGAGAGGAAGCTGTAGCTGTTGTTTTTTTTTTTTTTTTTTTAACTTATTTATCAAACAACAGCACATTACAATGCACACAGGGCCATTCACCTACATCCCATCTCGGGCCGGCGGTAGGCCAGGTCTTCTTATCAATGAGGCAGTAGTGTGTCTAATGGAGTTCACAAAGAAGAAGCCCCCACATTGGAACAGTCCAGTGTACAGTTCGAGCGGTGAAGGTTCCAATATGGTAATACCATCAGTGATGTAACGTGCACTATGCATATTTGGACATATCCGTAAGATTTTATTTTTTCTCCCAACAAGTTCCCCTAACCCCAAACCCCACCACCCCTTAACCGGTCCCTATTCTGCATGTTCCCTGTGATGTAAGATGTAATCTGTTGGAGTGGCATGGCGTGTAGTGTTGTGTACGTCCTGCTGCATGCGCAGGTGCATGCGTGGTCCTGTAGAGCTGGGAGTGGCTGAACGTCTACAGTGCTTGGTGGTGTTATCTATCTAAAGGTGAGGCCGCTGGAATCAGGGGGGATCTAAGTTCGCTGCGCCCTCCTGTCCCTCACCCCCTCCCGAGGCTGAGTCATCCTCGTCCAACCTGGAATTGAGATAAGTGCGATAGAGCTCCCAGAAGTTCTTGGGGCGACTCCGGGGAGGGAGTAATTCGCTATACGCCTCCGCTTGCGTGTTACAGTACAGCATGTCGCTGGCCCATCGCTTCAGAGTCGGGAGCGGGCCCCTCATCCAACATGAAGCAACGACCCGTTTGGCAAGTAGCATGCCCATGCTGACCAGTTTACGCACCGGCGCCGGCACATTCCTCGCATAGCCCAGCAGGGCGAGGGCAGGGTCTATGTCCAACTCCTGGGCCGTTATTCTGCTTATTTCCGCAAATATGTTGGTCCAGAATTTACGGACCCCCGGGCATAACCAGGCCACGTGTATAAAGTCCGCTACTGGGGCGCGGCATCTCTCGCAACGGGGTGAGTCTCGAAGGCCATAGCGATGCAGTCTTTCCGGTGTGTAATACACCCGTTGTAGAAATTTAAAGTGAAGCAGGCGGTGTCTCCCGTTCAACGAGATCCGCCTGGTGGCCGCGCAGCAGTACGTCCACATTCCGTCGTCAATGTGCATGTCTAAATCGGTCTGCCAGGCCAGTCGCACCCTTGTATACTGCAATGCCGTGTGTGCATGTCCCATACTATAAAGCTTAGAAGTAAGCTTCTTCGGAGATTCTGTATGAATGACATACTCTAGCTCTGGTATCACAGGGGGTTCCTCCATATCGGGGCCTAAGTGATCTAGAAGGGCGCTACGCACTCTGTGATATTGGAAGCGGTGGAGTAGGGAGGGGCGGTCACGCCCCCGCACCAGCTGGTCCCACGTCTTAACCTTACCATGTTCGAAAAGATCTCCCAGCTTGTGCGCACCTAGATCGGCAAGTGCTCTGTGCACACCCGGTTCCGTCAATGTAGGAAGCCAAAGTGCCCAATGTATCGGCATATTAGGGGCATACAGTAGCACCTTATCTTGCCTCTGTACTATGGAATGCCAAGCGTGGTTAGTAGACCGGATAGAATCCAGGACTCCTACTCTGCGGTCGCCAGGGCTACAGATAGTCGCTGGGAGTGAAGTAGGGGC
Organism: Lissotriton vulgaris; assembly: GCF_964263255.1. Lineage (NCBI taxonomy): Eukaryota > Metazoa > Chordata > Amphibia > Caudata > Salamandridae > Lissotriton > Lissotriton vulgaris. The sequence goes on along the minus strand of NW_028245599.1, from coordinate 21,726 downwards.
AGCGAAAAGGCAGTCCAGAATCACATGCGGGATGTCCGGGTTGCCGTGTATCCAGGTATGGAGATGGGAGGCCTGCGCAATCCTATAGTAACGTTCTAGGTCGGGGGCCGCTAACCCCCCTTTCTCGTATGGGAGTTGAAGCACCTTCCATTGAACTCTAGGTTGTTTCCCGGCCCAGGCGAGCCTAACAAGGAGTTTGTTTAAAGTCGTGAAGAAAGCTCTAGAGAGGACTATCAGGAGGTTATTAAAGAGGAACAAAAATCTCGGGAGGACCACCATTTTCATCAGAGCAATGCGGCCCATTAAAGAAAGCGGGAGCTTGATCCAGAGCTCAACATCATCTGCGAGTTTACTATATGCAACCCCGTAGTTTTCCCGCAACACCATGTCAGGGTCCGTGTGTATCTTTAAACCCAGGTATCTGATCGGGTCTGTGGACCACTGTAGTGGGTATTCCATCTCAAAGGGTTTGGTAACAGGGGTCAGGGGGAATGCCACTGACTTTGGCCAGTTCACTTTCAATCCAGATAGGGCCCCAAACCGTACCACCTCCCGCAAGACCGATGAGAGGTTGTTCACCGGGTCTCTGACGTACAACAATGTGTTGTCCGCGTATGTGGAGATACCGATCTTGTAGGTAGGGTAGTTGATGGCTTCGTAGGAGTGGTATTCCCGCATCGCGCAGGCCAATGGTTCTGCAACCAGCGCGTACAGCAGCGGCGAGAGGGGGCATCCCTGTCTTGTGCCCCGGCTTACAGTGAACGCCTCTGAGACTGCGTCACCCAGCCGAACTCTCGCGGTGGGCTGGTGAGAAAGCGCGCCGAGGAGATGGAGGAAAAGGTCTCCCAGCCCCAGTTTCCTGAGGACTTTGCGCATGAACGTCCACTCCACGGAGTCAAACGCCTTCTCCATATCTAAGAAGACAGCAACTGCCTTGGTGTCATGTTTGGTGTGTTGAATGGCTCCCATAACCGTTCTGATGTTGTACGTGAGGTTTCTGGCCGGAATGAAACCTGCCTGCTCTGGGGCAACTAATTCTGGGGCTACGAGCGCCAGTCTGTTTGCCAGTACCTTAGCGTATAGCTTCGCATCTGCGTTGATTAGGGACAAGGGGCGGTATGACCCCGGGAGGTCAGGCGGCTTGCCTGGCTTCAAAATCGTCACTATGAGTGCTTCTCTCATAGAAGGCGGCATAGCACCATACTCGCAGATCTCGTCAAAAAGGGTGGAGAGGTAGGGCAGCAGCTTGTCCTTGTACGCCTTATAAAAGGCGACAGTTAGTCCGTCGATTCCAGGCGCGCTTCCAGACCTCATGCTATCTAGGGCGTCCGCAATCTCCTCCCGGAGTATGGGGGACATCAGGAACTCCCTCTGCCAATTCTCTAAGAACGGCATTTTGATGTAGTCTAAATAATTGTCAATGTGGCTCTCCACTCCCGAGATCTTACTGGAGTACAGTTCTTGGTAGAATCCCTTAAATTCCGCCAGTACATCTTCCTCCGTTGATAGTGTCCCCCCGTCCGCAGAGCGCAATTCTGTGACACCCTGTCGTCGCCTGGCGCCCTTCATAATCCTGGCTAGCAGCGAGCCTGGCCGGTCTCCCTCACCATAGGCGCGGGCCGTTGCGTATTTCCCTAGATGCCTGACCTCTCTGTCTGCCTCCTCGTGGAACTCTGTCAGGAGCTCCCGCAGCGTCTCATCCCCCTCCGGGGACGGGTCTGCCAGCCGTTGGCGTTCACATTCCGCAATTCGCCCCTCAAGATGTGACAGTCTGCTCCTAATAGCTTTTAGGACACTGGAATGCTTGGCCATGACGACACCTCTAACATAGACCTTAAATGTTTCCCAGACCGTCCCGAAGCTATCCACTGTGCCTACGTTATTAGAAAAGAACGTGTCTATGTCCTCCCCTAGTTCTGCCCGGAATGACTCATCTAACAGGGAGTACGGTGGGAAGCGCCACGTGAACGGGGGGATTCTTGGCTGTGGAGTGTTCAGAACCAGCAATATGGGGGAGTAGTCCAATAGCGTCCGTGGGAGTACTCTGCAGTCCCTCACCATCGTCAGCAGGGTAAAAGCGGACAGCCAGTAGTCAATCCTGGTGTGGAGGTTGCGATACGCTGAGTAGTGTGTGTAACCCCCCCTCGCGCTGTGTCTCTCCCTCCAGACATCCACCAGCCCCAGTCTCACCATTTCGGCTTGCATTTGTTGCGCAGCTGCTGCCGGGCGCCTGGGGGACCCACCCGACCTATCAAGTTCAGGGCTAAAGGTGAAATTAAAGTCCCCCCCCAAAGCATTTTATCTGTTGGCCAGTCGGCACAGTGACCCGCTACTGCTGCATAAAAGTCTGGGGAGTCATAGTTCGGGCCATACACATTCATGACCAGGAGGTTATGTCCCTTACCCGTGCATTTGCTTAGCACGAATCGGCCCTCCGGGTCTGCTCTCAGTAGTGTGAGTGATAGTTTGGATTTAGGGTTTACCCACGTGAGAACTCCCCTAGCGTGTGAGGTGAAGCCCGCATAAGTGGAGTTACCCTGAAGGCCTCTATGTGCGTGCATTCTACTGTTGTTGGGTAGGTGCGTCTCTTGTAGCAGAGCCAGGTCTATGTGGTGTCTTTGTAGGTAGTGCAGCACCTTGCGGAGTTTCCGGTAATCGTTCAAACCCCTTACGTTCCATGTCAGTGCAGTAAGGGTCTCAGTGTTATTCAGTGGGTCTCCGAGTGACGTATCAGCCATTGGGGAAGTAGCAACATGTAATGAGCACCAACAGTACATATCCCGCCCTCCGGTATGTGCCCCCACCACCAGTCCCCTCCAAGGCATGAAACATTGCAGAACACAGTTTGGACCCCCCCCCCGAACTCCCTGAAATCCAGAACAGGTATCCCCCCCCACCTCCCACAGCCAACCGACCCCAACCTGGTGTGACCGAATCCCCTGTGTCCCCCCCCCCACCCTCTAGCAATCCCATTCAACAACACCCCAAACAGGCTCAATCTGAGCCGTAACTGCTGGCAGCGCTAGGGCAGAGGTAGCCTATTCGATCTGTCCGTCGTTCACTGTCCCACCTGGACCTCCGCACAATATTTATAAGCTGCCCCCACGCCAGCGCCTTAGAGGAGAAGCCCAGCAAGCAAAGGGTACATAATAAGTTCCGGCCCATTGTCCGAGCCCCCACCCCCCGCCCCTCCAACCGCATCTGACCTGTCTCGTGTCCGGCTCCAGGGCGGATGAGCCCGCCTGGGGGAGCACTGTGTCGCAAATGTGAGAACCCAGGGGCACCCAGCCAAATCAGTCGGATCTCACCCACTCGACGGCGTCCAGTAGATCAAAGTTTCCAGCAGTATGAACTGAGCGGGGAGTCCGCATTGTGTCAAAGCGGAGGGGTGCCATGGGTGCCCCCAGAGCAGCGGCTCTCCGTTGCGTCCCTGAAAGCGCTCTTCTCCTCAGTCCTGTTCCTCCAGGTCCTCAGCTCCAGATTGTTCCGCTGCACGCGTCTCCGAGCTTCCCCTGTTCTCCCTCATCCACACCTTCAGGGATTTTTGCAGTTCTTTAGGATCCGTGAAAAAGTGCGAGTGACCCTGTCTGTTTATGCGCAGCCGCGCCGGGTATAACATGGCGTAGTCCAAACCAAGGTCCCTCAACTGTTGTTTGTACGGGACAAAGCGCCGACGTTCCTCCTGCACTTTGGTGGTGAAATCAGGGTATAAAGATATGTTCATCCCCTCGTATTGCAGTGACCCCTTCTCGCGGGCCACGCGGAGCGCAGCGTCCCTGTCCCTATAGTTCAACAATTTCGCTATTATCGGCCTGGGGTTTGTGCCCGGAGGGGGTCTAGGTCCAAGGGTGCGATGGGCGCACTCCACAATGAACATTGGGGAAAAGGTGTCATCTCCCAAGAGCGTCTTCAGTAGTTTTTCAACAAAAAGTTCAATTTTACCCGTTTGGGTCGACTCGGCCACTCCCGTTATGCGAATGTTGGATCGCCTTGAACGCGCCTCCAAGTCCTCCGACTTCTCCTGTATCACCTGGAGCAGGCGGCCAAATTGTTTTCGGTCAGCGTCCCACTTCGTCTGCGCTTCTTCAGCCTCCGTCAGTCTGCGTTCGGCCATGTCGAGTCGCTCCGCATGTTTATCCACCCTCTCCGTCATGCGGTCCATTCGATACGCCAGCGCATCGATCTTGTTGCCAATGGCCGACACACCTTCCTGCAGGCCCTTCTCCATGGTCGTTAGCATTCCTTTTATTTCCGCGCAGTGCGAGGAACCCGGGTCGTTGGTTGCTCCCGGTGACTGGGAGGTCGGAGGGCTTGGTTCCTTCTGTCGGCGCTGGTCGAACGACAGTTTCGACTGGGTCCTGTCCCCCTTGACCATTGTCGCGCTTCTCAGCCGGCCTAAAGGCCTCACTGTTAAGGAGGGTGCTGCTAGTGTTCTGTACGCTGCTCCTGCTGGGTGCTGACCGTCGCAGCAGGGCCGTGGGTGTGCCGCCGTGTCCTGGGTGTCGTGGCGGGCTCCGCACGGGGTATCGACTGTGCTAGTCTTCAGCCGGGCGACCGCTCCCTGGTCCCGGCGGTATTATCCGAGTCCCCTGTGAAGTGTGGCACATGCGAAGAGGGGTCCTCGACACGCAGGCAACCCCTCGCGTTCCAAACTGTTCCGCTCGCCCTCTCGGTCCTGGAGGGGCTCGCCCGTCGAAGGGGCCTGGGTGATGGTGCCCCGTCGGGATCCGATCGGTGCCACGTGGTGCGCCACCTTCTCCGCGGTCGGTCCGGTGTTCTTCCAGGTCTCTCGACTCCGGGAGCCCCCACTAGCTGGCTATCCTGCGTGGCGATGTGGCGCTGTGGAGTCTGAGGGTCAGCCTTCGCTGGGACCCAGCGGGGCCCAGGTCGTCCGGTCCGCGTGGCCGCACGTCGGATCACGCAACTCGGCCCCGGTTCTCAGGGGAGGTCGGGGATCCTGGCCTGGTCTCTCGCCACCTCGTAGACGATGAAAAGTAGTGTGTCCGAGCGCGAATCGCCCCCAAACTTCGGGTGGAGGTGCGGTAGGGGCAGGGTCGACAACTCCTGCCGTTTTCGCCGGGATTTCTCTGCTGGGCAAGGATCTTTGTCGGATATTAGGTGGCGCCGACGCGGAGCTCTGCTCTTACGCGTCCGCCATTGACGCCGGCTAGCTCCGCCCCCCGAAGCTGTAGCTGTTGTCCTTCCTACTCAGCGGTGGCGTTTGGATTTGGCAGCCCGGCTCAGTCTGGGTGGACCACTGTGCTGGGTGGCACTGGCAGCCCGTGGGGGAACGGAGGCCGATGCAGACGACGTAGTTGTTGTGGTCGACTGCACACTTTCTTCGTCCTCCAGGGCCACCAGCCGCCGATATTCGGCCACAGTGGCATCGATCCTCCGTTGCCGGGCCGCTCTAGCCAGCTCCTTCCTCCTTGTTCGTTTGGAAGGAGAGCCTATATGAAGAAAGAAAGACAAAGTCTGTAACCAATGCTCTTAAGGATTAACTCAATCATTCAGCAGAAATTTGTGTTGCACTACAACTAGCAATTTGCAAACGCATTACATAACTATTGAGGCCAGTATCTATCTAACCTCACACTTCTTCATCCTTGCTCTAACATTAGTGGGAGTTTAAGGAACAAATTCTATGAGCACTATGGACTTCCATTGGAGTCGACTATGAAAGTACACCAGTCTTATTCTTCTTCTTGTCCCTTGTTTTGGAAAATTGGTACGTTATTTTCTGCAAGCCGGCATAATGCCAGCGCAGTAAACTTGCACCCGAGAAAAAGAGACGCACGTCATGAGGAGTGACCTAGACTTGCGTTGCGTTACTGTACCCGTCCAGTACATGCAGGTGGTGAAGCTCTTACTTTTCTCTTACGGGTGGCACTGAGAATACTCTGTTACAACTCAAGGGCTACTGCTTAATTAATTTAACTTTCACCCTACAGTGGAAATGAGTACTAGAAATGGAAAATTGAAGAAGATAAATAATCTGATTATCTATCACTTCACATGGGATGTTTTTGCTTATATATGGGATGACTTTAGGTGCTTTGCTTTTTATTGAGTGACCAGTGATACATCCACACATGAATGACTGAGTACTACTAAACTTATTAAGAGAGGTAGGGAGTGGCCACCGTAATAACCGGATCTATGCAGTGCTTGCAATACAAACTACTGCTACTATTGATGGTAGTATTTGGACAAAATTAAAACTTCTTTTCCTTGCCTTTCCTACACTGGAACGGACGTGCGGGTGCAGTGTTACATGCTCTTCAAAGTTACACTTAGTTCATCCACTGACCGTCTACTCTCTCTAGATCATGGGTACTCACAAACTTTCTCTCAGGGGCTACATTTACAGTGTAGTTTGGGGCCGAGGGCCGCACTGGTGGGGGCGGAGTCAGAGGGGGCGGGGCTAAAGCAAAACGATAACTTGTGACCATGAGGTTGCACACAGGTCCCTGCAGCAGATGCCCTCATCCACTGAGCCACCAGACCCAGCATTTACATACATCTCTCTCCCTCCTGCTCTCCCTCCTGCCCTCCCTCTCCATCTCTCTCTCCCTCCTGCCCTCCCTCTCCCTCCCCCTCTGTCATCTCACTGTGTGTGTGTCTATCTGTGTCAGCCTTCAGCCCGGGTTGAGACCGCTTCCTCAACGCGCACACACAGACAACAACACCAAAGTACTTAACAGGTCTTTAAAAGACCATTAACATATTATTGAGGCTTTGTTTGTTGTAGCGCCCCTGCTTCTCCACCCTGACAATCACTGCTTGCCCGGCCCCACAGAGCAGAGGCTTTGTTCTATTTCACCTCTTTGTGCCCTTGCATCTCCACTCTGCTCTGTGGGCGCTGGGGGAGCAGTGATTGTCAGAGTGGAGATGCAGGGGCGCTAACAGGTGAAATACAAAAAAGCCTCTGCTCTGTGGGGGCCGGGGGAGCAGTGATTGTCTGCAAGGTCTGCGCACCGCCAAGGAAGGCTTGCCGGGCCACCACCGGCCCGCGGGCCGTACTATGAGTACCCCTGCTCTAGATACACATATGCTATCTAAGAGTCAGATAGTAGCATGATCCAGGTATATGGACACATACAGTTTCTGTGCCACCCACCCAGGCTGTTGTACTTCCACCCATCATTGCTTCATCATTCACCCAGCCATGCATCTCATATTCTTGCCTTCCCAGCTAGTCTTCAATCTCAATAAGTAAGGAATATATATAAGAGCTTACCTCTGGCCGCCACCACCACCGTCTCAACTCTCACAGCTGCCGCCTCCTCCCCTGAAGAATCGCCCTCCGCCTCCGTGTCGAACACCACCACCTCCACACTGGCCCCGCCACCAGATGTTCCACCTACAAAGTACATTTAAGAATGTTAGAATAAAGCACTCACTAGTCTTTGGTCTAGGAATGAAGACATGTGAAAACAATGTAATTTGTGACTGTCTACGTTAAAGTTAAAAAAAATGTCCCTTTTTCCAGGGAAGGTTGTCTTGCTGCACTTTTTGGCACAACTGATGAAGACTGTTTTTTTAACACGCACCATTTTTCTCCACACAGAGAGAAGATGGACTTCTAACAACAAGATCAAGTTGAAACCACGTGAGAGCTCGGCTCGACCACAAGAAATGTCTTCAATTAATCGTCAGCACTAACCACTTTTCCATTATCAGTTAAACGTTTAGTTTTATTATGACTTCATTTTAATAAATGTGTTTACTTTTAATAAAGCTTTTAAACTTAAATACAATCTGTGTTTTTTGGTCCAGACTAGAGTGACTGAGCGAAAGGTTTTGCAATTTTTGCAAGCACGAGTCCAGATAGAACACTTCAAAAGACATTATGGACAATCCCAGAGGACTGCACTAAGTTGATAGAGCTATTGCTGACTAGAATCATGGGAGTTTCGCCAACCGTGCAATCTTAGTTAGCTACACAGACAGACTAATAAGAATAATCTAGTAATACCACAGGGAGTCATAGTAGAGGCAGGATAAGAATTTAGATACAGTCTACAAGAAGAGCAAAGACAATTTTGAAAAAAGTCAAATGAGGAACGCTAGGAAAAATAGGTACTAGTCTAAAATGAAAACTTACTGGGGCCAGCAGAGGAGCCCTCGCCTGCCCGATCCTGGCCCTGTTGAACAGCATCCGCCGCCTGCTGCTCCTGTGTCCTCCTCTCGCCCCTGGGGGGAGCTGACGTACAACATGAAAGAAAGAACAGAAAACATGGATGATTGTTGCTTGTCAATGTCAACCAAATCAAACATTTCAAAAGAACAATAACAAAATATTTCCGCGAAATTATATTGATTAGGGTTAGTTTTCATTTATTTGCGGACCTGTGACTTCGAAAGTCACGTAACTCACTAAACAAAGTACTGAAACGTTCACCTAGGACTGGCAGGCAGCAGTCCGCAGGCAAGACGCAAAGTGACAGACAAACTCCATTGTGATTTCAGTCAGATCAGTGACAACACTAACAGTTGCCTGCTACATTACTTACCAGTCATTTAAATAGTCAAACTATCAATCCACCGCCACTATTTTTCTTATTGTCAGGGGTACAAAGGAAGGGGCAGATTTAAGCCCCTTGCGGCTCTTTTGCGCCGTTCTTGCGTGACTTTTGTGACGCAGCAGCTAAACAAAAAAGGGCGCCATGGTGCGGCGTATAATATTATAACAACGTGACGCATTTGGGAGATGCATCCCGTTATAAAGCCCTGCGCCATCAGGGGGCGTTCCGGCGCAAGGGAGGGCATTCCTGCGCTGGAACACATCCTAAAAGTGGCTGAGGGAAATCTACAAAATTTCAATCAGTCACCTTTAGGACAATGATGCGTCACACAAACCCTGCACCTGCTTGAAGCAGACGTACGGCTTGACCCAGCATTGGGGAGATAGGGTACCCCAGAGCATTGCTGGAGCTGCGCCATCGTTGCGACGCAACTCCAGCAGTAAAGCTTCGGTGACGTTTTGGGCCCATGGTGCGCCGCATTGCAAATACGGCGCTCCATGTTTGGTGGTGGTAGCGGGCCGCACAATTAATGGCGCATCCCTGCTACTTTGCAGGGATGCGACGGTAATTGCAATTCTGCCCCTTAGGGGCATACTTACTTACGCGTTCTGGCGCATCTCCAGAGATGCGCCAGATCAAATGCGTCACGCAAAACTACCCTTGCGACACGGCAGATGCGCCTCATTTACAATGCGGCGCGCCCTGGCGCAAGGGTAGGCACTTGCGTGACGCATCTCGTCACGTAAGAGCGGCGCATCGCTGGAGTCACGTCGCCAACGCAATGCAACTCCAGTAATGCTCAGGGCCACCCAATACTTAACATGCTGTGTCAGTCCTTTCGCCTGCTTCGAGCAGACATAAGGAATTGAATTGACGTAGCAGCGTCGCAGAAGTGCCTGCGTTAAATCTTGTAGATTTCACGCAGGCAATTTTGTGAGGCGCACAGCCGCCGGACCGCCCACCCTGCGTACTAGGAACGCACCCATTGTGGTGCAGCCCCATGGCTTTATAACGTGACGCATCTCCCTAGATGCGTCATGCTGTAAATGACTCGCAGGGATGCGGCACGTTTACGCCGCTGTTGCGTCACGCAAGGCAACGTAAACGTGGCGCAAGGGGCTTGTAAATGTAATCTGCCCCCTAGTGTCTAGCATTACGCAGTTCTGTAAAGTACACTCATACATAATAGTTACTCAGGCCAATGAGACCACGAAATAGAAAACAAATAAGCATAGTAGCAACGCCACTGAGAAGGAGAGCAGTGCACCTGAAATGCACAGAAGATTTTGAAATATAATTTAACTACAATGTAATCGTCATCAGCGGCATTATTGGCTTGCTCCATGTAAAAAACAAATATTTGCAATACAACAACACAGAGCAGGAGAAAACATCATAGTAGTGAGTGATTAAATGGCTACTACTACTCACCAAGCCCGGGGATCTCCAAGCCGAGCTGGTCCAGCAGGTCGCGCTCGCGGTCCAGGAGGTCCGTCCAGTGATGGGTGACCTGGCTGTAGGTGCGCTGGACCCCGTAGAGGTGGGATATGGCCCAGCACACCTTCTCCCACCGCTTCCGGCGCTCCCGCAGGTTGTAGCCGCCGGCCGCGATCCTGCCGCGTCCCGCGATGGTCCTGGGCAGGCGGCGCTGGACGAAGTAGACCAGCGCGCCCACTTCCTCCGGGCTGAATATCTCCCGTCGCGTCACCTGCTCCCCCCTCAATCTCCCGCATGCTGTCCTGGCACTTGGTCCAGCACTACTCCCCGCCGCCGCTGCGGCCCTCAAGTGCCTGGGCAGCTTCACGGCGCCTGGCTTGACCATGGTCTGGGCAGGTAAGGTAGGAAGAAGTAGAAAATTAAGAAAGAATAGGATAGGGAAGAAGAAAAGAAAAGAGTTTAAAAAAGTAGTTTAAAAGTAAAGAAAAATAGCAGAAAAGACAAAAATATACAGCTATGAAAAGAGAGAGATAGATAAGAAGCAAAATTGTAAAAAAAAAAACTGAAAACAAGCAAAGGATGGCAAAGATACCAAGAGGATTAAACACCATGCCCAGACACAGGAAATGAATGAAAAACAAGATGGCCGGCGCCCGTTCACGAGCGCGAAAGTAAGTTCGCGCGAGATTTTCCTCGCGATCTCGTGCGAACGTCTAGATTTCCCGCGCGATCTCGTGCGAACCTCTACTCGCAATGCGCTTACTGCGCGAGATTATACATAGCGGGCGGAAACGGAAATATGTCACGCAAACAAAATGGCCGCGCCCGTACTCGACCTTGGGGTAAATTCGCGTGTTGCGCTGCAAGCGGCTCGCGAATACTGCAAAAAAACTCGCGAAACAACAAGCCGCAAAAAAATAAAATGCTCATTCGCACGAATTGGCGGCTTCCGCGGTCGGTTTCGCACGACGCCGCGCCCCGCGAATAGCGCGAAAAAACCGAAAAACGATTTTAGCAAAAGCAAAAGCAATGAGCAGGTGCAAAAGGTCAACCTCATGATTTGTAACGATTCTCTGTAGTGCTTCCTGAGGGGGCCCTCCAGAATTCGGTTGCCTGCTTGCAACTATTGTGTGACCCTGCTCTGACCTTAACTGTATGCCACAAAGGTCCTGATTTACAGCTAAAGGAGCAGACAAGCAGGTGCCAGGCTGGAACTTGAAATTCTTTCAGTGACACATTAATTAGCCCCTAATTCATTATTGTCAGTTGGGGCAGGGCAGGTGTTGTTAATAAACTAACCCCAAATTAATTCATGTCAGTTCAAGCAGGGCAGGTGGGCTTGCTTTTCCCCCCCATCTTCTACAGTGATGATGAACCAGAGGGTGGCATTGATGTAACAGAGGGTGGCATGGGTCAAAGAGAGGGTGCCAGTGGTGAAACAGAGGGTGCTGGGAGGCTGTGATGATGAACCAGACGTAGAAACAACATAGTCGCGACCGTTGCGAGCCGACAAGTAAGTTCGCAATTGCGAACTAGTACCAAATCCTCGCGAACTGGTAGAAACACTTGCGAACACAAAAAAAAAAAAATCCGCAAATTCGCGAGAATTTGCGGATTGCGAATTCGCAAATCCGCAAAATTCGCGAACGCGAGATTCGCAAAATTCGCCCATGCTTAATTGACTAGGTGTGTGAGTAACTCTATGGATAGGTAGCAGAGTGCGACTGCATGTATAGATGTATGAGTGCATAATATAGTCCTGTATTGAAGAGTAACTACAAGTATAAGTGACTGGATGTGTGTGTAGACCTAGGAAATAGTGAGTGTTTTGTAGAATATGGCATTCTTGTATGTATGGTTTCAAAAATAGTAGTCTACATTTTAGAATGGGTGTATCAAAGTTTATATTAGAGCAACAGTATGTGCATCAGATTATCACGTGGATGATGTAATGAGTGATGCCATCAGTGATGTCATTTGGATGTCATCAGTGATGTCATCAGTGATGTCACTGACCATGTAATGAGTGATGTAATATGTGACATCATCAGCAGTGCATTGCGGGCACGCGAGTTATAGTTAGCTTAACTTACTATAACAGGCGAATTTCTCTGGTTTTATATGAGTCAAATGTTCAACTAACTATAACGTCCCTGAAACCTATGGTTTTTTAAGTGAATTGCTAAGGTTTTTTTAAATGCTAATTTCTAACTATAACATTTGTAAAACCTTTCGATTTTTTCAGTGAATTTCAAAGGCTTTTAAAATATTAATTTCATATTTTAATGTTTATAAAACCTATATTTTTTCTATTATTTCTTTAAATAATTTGGAACTCTATTATACCTTTTTTTAACTTTAAAAATTACGTAATGTTTTATATCTTCCCCCAAAAATATGTATATATATTTTTTGTTGAGAAAACTGCACTCCCATACCGGTAGCGTACCAATCTCCATCACCACGCGAATCCTATCCACCCTATTGCTAAACTCGTAAATGATGCACATTTCGTATCCGACGATATTGTGGCACGCGCCTCGCTTAACATCATATACGCATGAAGTCGCCCCAACTGCAACTTTGGTATCCAACGGGTACGCAGTACCAAGCCACGCGTTACGTCATATACGTACGGGGTCGCGGCTGCTGCGCGTTGTGTATGTGACGAGTAAACGCTGCCTGGCCCTGTCTTACACACGTATAGTGTTGCGCCGGGTAGGCCATTCCCTCGTTTTCTTTTTGTTTCAAAAGTATATCTAAATAACTTTAAACAGTATATGAGAGCTAGTGATGATCTAAAATATTTTAAACATTAATATATTTCTACTGTAAGAGCATATTATGACGAATATATTTTGTCAACATCGCGTCGGTGTGGCCTCCTTGCGCGCTCAGTGCGCGATTGCCATGTGACCTTAAAAAAAAGCATTTGATTTGTTCATTACATTCCCCACTGTAACAGTTGGAGGACCCCACCCATTTTAATCATTCTCTCTGTAACGTTTGATGAGACACACCTCTTCTGCTTAGAGAGCTTTTTTGATAAGTTTCCTGTATACACATATCTTATACTACACACAACATGCAACAATCATCTTGATCAATATTCATGGTCTGTACATTAACCCTTCCACGTGTGATGGCCATGCATCTCAAACGTTACATCAGGAAACATATGTGCGTTACACGATGCCCCTGGTGTGCGAGTGTGCACATTATTGTGCTGCCTTTCAGCCAGGGTATTGGTGGCTCGAAGGGGTATCATCAGCCACGGGCAGAGTGCACATCCTAGATCACATGTGACAAACAGTAAACAGTAATGTGTAGATTTGTATTGCTGTATGCTCTGTCGTCAGGCTTTACAAGTTTAGTAGGGTGTTATATGTGAGACTTTCAGGTTCACATTTGACATGCATTGCTTGACTATAATGAGCGTTATCACTGTGTATGGCGTAGCCTCACTGCTGATCCTTCCTCCATCCGAGCACATTCACATGTGTACGCTTCGCGATACCAACACTTTCAATAACACCGCACACCGTTGACGTGAGTTTCTGTGCATAGCCACAACCTTGACAACGACATGTGATGTTCCCCATTCAATCTTTTAGAACAGCATCTCATTAGCGATAGTTGCCGCCCTCCCGACACATGCTACATTAATGTAAATTGCGCATTCTGCGATGTCAAAGTCAAAGTCAAAAGTTTATTATGATTTGGCTCTCGTTGAGGGCCACATAAATAACGTACATATTAACATAACAAAAATAAACACAAGCTACATACAGCGACAGAAACAACCACTTGTTATCTACAAAAAATGCACTCATCAACATCTCCCGGAATCACATTAATATATATCTAAAAATTCTTTAAAATATTTAAAAATTCTGAAACAGAACATTTCGTTAGGGGGGCAAAAAAGAGCATGGAAGAACATTTTTACATTCATGATTCCCAGTTGTAAACAAATTGGTTTTATCCATTTTTTTCTCAATAGGTGCAATACCGGACAAATAAACAGTACATGGTTGAGATCTTGAACAGCATTATTACATAAATTGCATAAGGGGGACACTCCATACCATTTTGCGAGTAGTATATTAAGTGGAAGCAAATTATGACGTAGAAGGTACCATATCCTACGAACACCATGCGGAATGTTCCAAGTTAAGTATTATTGGGGTAGTTTAGGTGTATAAGTTAAAACCAGGGCTTCCCTTTCTTTATGCTTCTGTTGGGCGAATATATCCAGTTTATAACATAGTTCCCAGGACATACTTTTTAACTTTAACTTTAATTCTGATGGAGAAAGTGAAAATAACGTACTTTCATCCAGTTCCAGTATCGAAACAGCTTTTCTAAAAATTTTTACCAGCTGCGAGAACTCATTAAAGTTGCCCAAAAGTTCCTTTTTTTAAATTTCTCGTAAGGTTCCTGGTTTGCCTCGGGCCAAGCTTGCTACCCATCTTACGAGAGCAGCCAACCCTTGAGCCCAGCAACTTCGCAGTCCGAATTCCAGCCTGCAAGAAGAAGTGGAGCAGGCTGAATTAAATGAGGAAATTTTCCTTAATACCTTCCCCTCCATTTTTTGCATAAAATCCCATTGATTTAGATCCACCAATTCCATTCCATAAAGGAGGGTGGCAGGAATCTTTGCTCGAAATACCTCCAAGCATAAGGAGAAGTGCCTCTTCCCCGTCGCTTTATACAAGGAACATAATCCCCTACCATGGGCCATTGCTTTTCTAGAATTATTTTCGATGTGGGGCTTCTCACTAAGGTTAGAAGATATTATTTTGCCCAAAAACGTGTAGGAGTTAACTACCTCAAGTTTTTCTCCACGTAATGTCCAGTTAAAACTCCTGGATCTGCACTTCTTCTTACCAAAGATGCACATGATTTTGCTTTTTGAGCTATTGATTTTCATATAGTGTGCATCAGCGAATTCATTCAATGTATGGAGACGATTAGCGAGGCCTTTCGGGGTCAGATCTAAAACAAGTATGTCGTCTGCATACATTAGAATAGATATGGCAGATCCTCCAATTTTTGGGGCTAGTCCCTCACAATCAGCAACAGCAGTTGGCAAATCGGCCATATACAGGGAAAACAGTGTGGGTGCCAATATACATCCTTGTTTTAGTCCATTCCGGGAGGGGATAGCTTGAGAGAGACCCCTTTCGCCGCCTTGTAACACCCTACACCATGTGTTCCAGTGTAGGGACTTAACTAAGTCCAATAAGTATCCCGGCATACCCAATGCCGACAGCTTTCTCCACAGCGTCGGTCGGTCCACCCTGTCGAACGCTGCGGAGAAATCTATAAATGCTGCATATATGCCCCCACCACGTACACGAACATATTTGTCTACAATTACCTGGAGCAAAGTTAGGTTATCCAGAGTTCCGTGCTCTTTTCGAAATCCTGTCTGTTCCCTAGGTATAAGATTATTTAAATTTGCCCATTCTGTTATTAATACTAATAAAAGTTTTGCAAAAATTTTCTGCGATGTCAAAACTACAAAAGAAACACACATAAGTACACTTCCTGGCCAGGCAGGAACTGATCAACGCCCAGGTCCGCGGAGTAATTATTCACACCCCTATGCTGGCCTGGTGTACGCAAGCCTAGCCCACTTTGCGTACGTATAAATAGGATAACGACGACACCACATGTCTCACGTCTTCCACACTGCCTCAGGTAATATGGCCACATCCACCTCGCATATCACAATGCGCAATAAAAAAAAGGGACCATTAGGTGTACACCATCCTGGCAATCAACAGTGGCTCTAAATTGTGAGCCCTACTGCCAGTCGTCTATGAAAGGGATCCATGAGATGTACACCATCCTGCAATCAACACTCCATCTGTGAGCACTGCTGCCCGTAGTGTTTGCTCACACAACAATGA
Organism: Lissotriton vulgaris; assembly: GCF_964263255.1. Taxonomy (NCBI): domain Eukaryota; kingdom Metazoa; phylum Chordata; class Amphibia; order Caudata; family Salamandridae; genus Lissotriton; species Lissotriton vulgaris. Next base: position 5,843 of record NW_028245599.1, on the reverse strand, counting down.
CAGCAGGTGAGCAGAGTGGCCTGGGTGCACAGGGGCTCCAATTGAGCGTGGTGCGCCGGGAGGAGTGGGGTGAACCACCCTGGCTGCGCAGGTGCCAACAAGCGATGGTGCCGTGCGTAATGATGTGATCTCTGACCTGATTCAGTCTCATCTCTGTCTCATTTTAAAGACCTGCTGCACCGTACTGTAGGCCTGAGCCAGCGGGCAGCGCTGCCCTACAAACACGTGTAGAGCGCAGTGCTGCAGGAGGGATGTGCTGCATCAGCCTGGGTGCGCTGGTGCGAATAAGAGATGTTGCCGTGCGTAATGATGTGATCTCTGACCTCATTTAGTCTCATCTCTGTCTCATTTTGAGGACCTGCTGGACCTTCCTGTAGGCCTGAGCCAGCGGGCAGCACTGCCCTACAGACACGCGGCATTGGTTTTTAGGGCACTATAGTGAGCTCATTACTAAGTGTACATGCATACAGCCTTCCGCGACTGCATTACACGCGCACATTATGCTTCTACCATGCGGTCTGTTTTTTTGTATGTTGAACTTCGTATAACATATTATTATTTTAACCTTGTGTATTGTGTATGAATGATGTAATATGTGACATCATTAGCAGTGGATTGCGGGTGCGCAATATATAGTTAGTGGAACTAACTATATATGCGAATTTCAATGGTTTTGTCCGAGTAAAATAAGGTTTTGTAAATGCTAATCCCTAACTATATATGTTCTATAACCTATGTTTTTTTCAGTGAATTTTTAAGGTTTTGTAAATGTTAATTCCTAACTATATATGGTCTATAACCTATGGTTTTTTCAGTGAATTTTTAAGGTTTTGTAAATGCTAATTCCTAACTATATATGGTCTATAACCTATGGTTTTTTCAGTGAATTTCAATGGTTTTTTAATAGCAAATATCAAAAGCTGTAAAATGTATTCTTATTTTAATGCAAAAATATATTTTATCTGTTTTAAATAAAAAAAATTATGCATCTGCCAAACCCTGACCTCTTAATAGTACACTGTGGTGGAAATGATTTGGGCACTATGACTGGGGTTGGTCTGGAAATGCTTTTAAAGAACACCTTTCTTCATTTGATGACACTTTTTCCCCAAACTGCCTTGGTATATTCCAATATATGTCAAAGACAGAAATGTAAGTGGTCCAACCAATTTTTTCCACAATTTGAGAAAGCACGGAAACATGTGAATAAATCTGTTTCTGCTTACATGAGAGACTATGGAATGCGTTTAATGTACAACAATAACTTGCATTCCAACATTCAAGACATCTACAGAAGAGATGGTGTGCACTTCTCCGATGAAGGTATAGAATATTCGTCCTTTATTTAAAAGTGTGCATTGGAACCTACTTGTAGGTACCTAAATTAGCCACAGAACCCAATAGCTCTTTTCAGAGCTACCCTACCTCTGATCATTCAAAACGTTGATCTTTTTCGAATTTTTTTTTCACCAAAGTACGCTCCCCGGTTCGCTTACCGGTGCGCGTACAGGGCACTCCCACCGCGAAATTTTCAAAATTTTTATTTTTTTATTTTTGCATATATCAGCGTCCTAATCCCCCCTCAGAAAACCTAGAGGGTCACAACGTGTCTACCGTGCCCCCTTCTACCCATTCCAAACATTGTTTGTCCTCCATCTTATGTCTCAATTCTACCGATTCACAAAATGGAGGACTCCGGTAACGCTGCCGGTTCGCGTACCGGGGAGCGCACCGGTAAGCGCTCGATAAAAAAGTGGGAAAGTAATTTACAGAAAAACCACTACAGACACTTTCATCAAATATAGAATAGGCCCTACTACATAGCAGTCCCTACCATTTACCCAAATTTGATGGAATTCCATTGAGAAAATTATGCTGTAAGCCTGACTAAATATCCTGAGGTAAATTACCTAACAAAAACACTTATGAAGTGTTAGAATTGACAACCAATCAAAATGCTACTTTCAATATCTTCTATTATTTCATGACATTTGATTGGTTATGTACCTGAATATATATAAAGAAAGAGAGAGAAACACAGCCATTTTGACTACTACTTCCTGAAGTACATATCAAGTGCATTTCAACTGAGAACTTAAACTTCTTTTTGAAAGGTAAGATGGTATTTTAAAAACTGAAGTATGTTCTGCACTTTAAGTTAATTTGGAAAAAAAATCTGATAGTTATATACTATCCCTCTATAATAGTTATTGAATAAGATAGACTTCTCTGTTTTAGTTATGGATGGAGTTAGGCTTGTCTTGTATAATTAAGAATTAACTTAGGCTTTATCACATACATTTTTTTATATTTCTACTTCCAGTCTGATACCATACACTGCCCAAAGATAAAATCACTGTTTAAAAAACCAAACTACCTGTCTGTACTTAAACCCAACAGTGCCCTATCTGTACTGATATATTTTTTTAAAATTCATTTTACAGCACAAAAATGGAAGGAGAGAAAAAAAATAACTTCGAAATTGTTGCAGAAAGCAACACAGATACAGAAATTGACTCTGAATTCTATGATGAATCACAATACTTTGAACTTCTGCAATGTGTAGAAACAGTAGATTTCCTAATTGAAAATGAGAAAATTTCTGACAATGAATTATTAGAAGTTCTTTTTAATTTTGAAAACGAATCAGAAAAATAAATTTATATAATTCAAAAATTGTTTGAGACATTATTCATTTTGATATGTATTTTGTAAACTAGTAGCAAATTGATTATAATGTAAAATCAGACTTTAAATATACTGTGCAAATTTTTTGTGGTAAATAGTAAGTTTGCTCATAGTTACTTCCTTTCTTCCACTATATTATCTCCAATGTGTATTTAACATCTCTTTATCATCTCCTGCCTCCATGGTGTTTCTGCTTTCCTGACAGACTACGCTATGAATTCCATATACCACAATAACTTCTGAAACAATATGCAAGATATTTACAAAGAAAACGGTGTATTTTTATTTTTAGACTCTGCATTGGTACCTACATTTATGGTACTTAAATAAAAAAAAAAAAAGAACAATCAATAAACATACAATATTTGAACATTCTTTCATCCTATTTTCCCAATATTACTCTTCCCGGACCGCTTCCCGGTGCGCGTACCGAGTGCTCCCCCCGCAAAAAAACGATTTTTAAAAAAAAAAAAATTCTCCACGGGGCCCTTTTAAAGCCCCCTCATCAAACCTAGGGGGTCAGGGAGGATGTACTCCACCCCCTTATGCTCATTTCCCCCTTTGTTTTTGCCACATCTTGTGTCTCGATCCTACCGAGACACAAGATGGCGGCCGCTCCGGACTGTTTATAATGTTCACAGTCACCGGGGAGCCAATCCGCTTCTCCTAGCGAAGTTCCGCTACGCGTCAGGTACGCGAACCGGAGCGCTAACCGGAGCGCTGTTACAGATATATCTGTTTTTTGAAATGTTAATTTCTCAAAATCCACTGGAGCACATATATTAAGACATAGCAAAGGCACGTCGGGCAAACCATATCTACAATTTTGCCAAGTTTCGTGTAAATCCATTCAGCCGTTCGAGCTAAAAGTGATTCCAACTGCCCTATGGAAAAATGAATGGGAAAAACGCGTTTTGGGACCCCCCTTTTTTCTCGCCCCCCCCCTTGACAAACCCTCCCCAAATTTTCAGGGGCTGCTCAGAAACAAAATGTGCCATTTTCCTAAACATTTCAGCCAATTCCGTCCACAAACGCCAAAGTTATTCGACATAGAATTTTCAGAAATCCCATAGGAAAAAAATCCTAACTATATATACCTACTGGCGACCGCCAGTAGGTAATATATATATATATGAATATATATATATATATATCACAAAAATCCTGTCGACTCAGCCACCGCGTTGTCATTCACGCACTGCCGCCAGCAACACAGTTTTGGAGCCTCAATTATTTATTGCCCAAAAGGTCAGAGACGCGTTTCGCGGCTTACACTGCTTGTTCACTCGACAATTGTTAATACATTTGGGAAACAATTTAAAGTGGCAGTGCATTTTTTCAGTGTGTCACGTGATCGTCATTTGCAATTACAATGGAAGAAATACTATCACATGGTTTCTTCACCGTGTGTTGTGCAAAACATTACAATATTTATGTGCAAAACTCCGCAATATTTAAATAAATATATAAATACATTTATCACAGTAAAATACCCTTTGACATTGTGACAATTGAACCATTGAATTTAAAATATCCTCAGCTCTGTTGACATTCGATATGACATCATTATATTTGCGTTCGAAGTCATATTGTTACTCAGTAAAATACTGATCCTGAGCTTTCCCACATTTATAATATTAACAATCTGTCAGATTGCTTTTATATTTGTATTATAAATAGGGCTCCCGGTTTTCCGTTTAAACGGATTTTTACATATAAATACAGACGGAAAACGTTTTGGTTTTTGTCTGTATTTATATATAAAAACGGGAAAATACTTATAAAATAAATGATCCTCCTGCCTCGGTGCTCCTCTGTAAAATCCGAGTCAGAGGTGCACAGGGGCGGTGCTGCCCTGAAACTGCTCCAGAGAGGGGGGAACTGAGAGCGCCGTGTCTGCAGAGACACTCAACCACCCCTCTCAGCAGTAGATCACGCAGATAATCGTCGGAGCATTGCAAGCAGCCGATGTCCATTAAGAGGTGTGAAAACACCCCAGGACATCGTCTGCAGCTCCAGTAACATTTTGTTTTGTGTTGTGTTGTGTGGGAGGGGGGAGGAGGTGGGGGGGGGGGCTGGGGGCCGAAATGCCTTCAACAACTATTAGCACAAAGCTTTTAGGGTTCAGAAGAACTTCACCCTTTGTGTAAACATTATTTTATGTTTAGTCCACAGACAAGGCATGTGCACACTGTCACAGCACCAGTCAGTGCAGGCACGAGCAGGGGATCTCTGATGCAGAATTATAAAGATGGACATTCCTTTCCTGTGCTGACAATGGTAATTTTCATCCTCCCCTTAAAAAATGTCATTTTTGGAACCGTACCGATGGTGGGTAACAGAACAACGACCCGGGTTCATTTGACCGATAACTGAAAACGATTGCAAGGCATCCAAAACGCCTCAGCCAGAATCATATTAGACATCCCACGCAACGAGCACATCTCTGGTCACCTGAAAGACCTCCACTGGCTACCCGTCAATAAGAGAATCACTTTCCGACTGCTAACCCACGCACACAAATCACTCTACGACATCGGACCAGAATGCCTCAACTCAAGACTGTCCTTCTACACCCCCCGCCCCCGCCAACTACGCTCCTCTAGCCAAGCCCTCGCCACTGTACCTCGCATCAACAAGACCACCATGGGAGGCAGATCCTTCTCTTACCTGGCTGCTAAAACATGGAACTCACTCCCCACTCACCTTCGCCTTACCCAGAACCACCTAGCTTTCAGAAAGCAACTTAAAACGTGGATATTTGACAAGTAATCCTCCTCCCCCTCCTTAGGGCCTTGAGACCCTCTGGGTATGTAGTGCGCTATATAAATTCTCTGACTTGACTTGACTTGACCAGAGCCTCGTCATCACTTAATGAGACCCCCTAAAGACATCAGAGCCTCCTCCTCACTTTTTGAGACCTCCCTCAACACGTCAGAGCCTCGTCCTCACCATTTTTGAGACCTCCCTCAACACCTCAGAGCCTCCTCCTCACTTCTTGAGACCTCCTTCAACACACCAGAGCCTCGTCATCACTTAATGAGACCCCCTAAAGACATCAGAGCCTCCTCCTCACTTTTTGAGACCTCCCTCAACACGTCAGAGCCTCGTCCTCACTTTTTGAGACCTCCCTCAACACATCAGAGCCTCATCCT
>NW_028245598.1:0-56163 GCF_964263255.1 Lissotriton vulgaris | reverse complement strand
ACAGATATTTGTGTTGTACTTTTATGCTAAACGTACGTATTTTGGAACTTCAGTAACTGCAATTATAATAACGCTTTGAGCGCTAAGGGCAACTGACATCATGTGCTAGGAAGATTCAATATCATAAATGTCAGAAATGTGATTATTAATTTGGGAGAGCTGCACCCCTACTAAATATTCCCACACTGGTTAGGTCAAAACACAGTCCTGAAAGAGTCTCTGCTCATCTCCTAGTAGCTATGGTGCCCAAAATAAAGTACACATACTACTCCCAAACCAAATTGGAAAATGAAAGAAACATTTCATGAGCAAAAGACACCAAGATCAACAAAAATTGTTTGAGGTGGAGGAGCGCATGCTTCAACAATGGTTCTGCTCTTTGCCCTGACAAGCGTCCAGTTAAGGCTGGGTGGATTCCAATGTTGGAACTATTTTGATCCCAATACATAGTACTATTTAGTTGCAGATTTCAAAATATCTCCAATAAGATTTCCGACATTGGAGCCCACCCAGCCATAACTGGGCATCTTGGTTGTGCAAGGAGCACAACCGTTGATGAAAAATGCCACCTTGATGGGGGAGGGTCTTGTATCCTGATACCAAATGTCACCAAAGAATAGTATAACATGATTTCCCACTAAAAATTAACAAAACACATAATTCCAATATTCTCTTTGATCCCAAATGCTCATTGTATTATGAAATATTTTCACATACTGTGATGTAACAGAGGTCAAAGGCTGTATCATGTCACTTCCGCAAACCCTGATATTTTGGTGAATCAACATTGTTCTGGTGATTGATGCCAAGTCCCACTTTTAAAAATAGGCTTCCGTTTTTTGGCACAACACTTCAACTACGTGGGAATCACCACCCCATCTCGCTGTTGAGACCAGGATCAAAGTACTCTTGCTCAGCGGGGCCTGCGTGGGCCCTGTATCTGGCCTGCACTCCATTGAGGTCAGCCTGAACCTTTGACTTTGTCCTGGTCTAGCATGACCAATTAGCTCTTTAGGTGATACTTGCTTCTAAGCACTACATTTTGCCTTTAATATTTAAAAATGTATATCTTCACTTCTACATATTGTGAATGTGACGGCTGTTCAGTTAAAGATACAATGCACTTTATTTTTGTATGTTCTTTTACTTGTCAGCTTCTAAGTACATTTTTAAAGCGACTTTCATTGGGCAAAATGTAAGTAATGCTAGGGCTGCTCTCTTGTATTTACAGATTTTGACTGTCATGCAAACTTGCTTCTCTGTTGCCTGTTTTTTAAACAGTGCTGTTAAAATTAGGAATTCAATGATTTTAGACAGACGTAAATTTTTTTTGTTTTGTTTAACAATTTTTTATTAAGTTTTCAGAAAAAGAGAAACATATATTAATCAAATGAACATATTATGAAAAAAATAGAATAATTAATATATAAGAGAAAAACATGAGCACAAAATTCGAAAGAGAAGAATATAAAAAGAGGTGAAAAGAGATAGAAGAAAATAAGAGGAAAGGAAGCGATAGAGAGGAGAAGAAGAAAAGAAAGAAAAAGAAAAAAATGAAAGAAAGAGAGTTAGAAATTAAGAGAAAGTAGGAAATTAAGATGCAGGTGTATGTGTAGCAAGATAAGAAGTAAAAGGTAGCCAAAGTAGGTCAGATTTAATTTTCTGAGAAAGAGTAAGAGAAGAAACAGTAGCAATTTTGTGTTCATCACAAACATAGTTCCACCAAGTTAATAATGATAATTTAGAGTTATCTTTTCAACAGGACAGAATTATTTTAAATGCTAGAGGAATAAATAAATCAAGCAGCAAACCAATATGATTAGAAACATCAAAATCGGGTGAGGAGGAACCTAGAAAAACATTTTGTATTGATAATGGAATATTACATTGAAATATTTTCATACATTTAATCCAAATAGATTGCCAGAACTTCAATACATTAGAAAAATCATAAAGTTAATGAATTGAAGTCTCAGTGGATTCAGAACAAGACCAACATAGGGATGAGGAAGTAGCAGAAAACTTAGATATATAAACAGGGGTAATAACAGCTCTACTATAAACTAAATAAAGGGATTGAGTAGTTCATGCGGCAATAGAAGTTTTAAATAACTTGAGCCATTATTTATCCCAAGACAAGATAGGAAGGGACAAAGATAAGTCTCCTTTGCAGAATAATTCTACATGGGATTTAGGTCGTTCAGTAACAGGCAATAACAACATCTTATAAATAGAGGCAGCCTTAGGCCTATGTTCCTGAGAAACACTATATAACAGTGAGGGTAAAATGAATAAGGGAGAGGCTAAAGGGAAATTGTTGGAAGATAAATAAGACTGCAAAGCTGTTGATATTAAAAGATACTCATTAAAAAATAAGTCGGGTAAATTATATTGTAATTGTAATCAAGGAAGGGAACAACAGAATTATGATGGATTAACTGATGAATAAAAATAATTCCCTTCTCCTTCCAATGTTTGTAATAAAATGATTTACGTTTATATTTGATACATTTATTATACCAGAAAGTGGAAGACAAAAACATTGATATGAATCTAGACCATCTGAAAAAATAGGATATAATAATTGTTGGGAATATTTTAAAATAGGACTTTCTGATATGAAGGTACAATTAGATGTGTATATTATATTTCAAAATCAAAAAATCTTTTAATAGGGAAGGCTCAAAAACAATCCAATGAGGGATACAGATATCAGCAAAATCATAAGTTAAAGCAAAAAATTGATGAATAATAAATGTTGAATGATAGGATATAAAATCTGGAAAACGCACACCACCTTCTGTTTTGGGACTTTTAAGTTTTATAAGAGCAAAAAGGGGTGTTTATTATTCCATAAAAACTTTTTCCAAATAGAATTATTCTGTGAAAAAAATGAAACAGGGATCCGAAAAGGTAACATGGATAATGTATAAAGGACATGGGGCACAATCATCATTTTAATAGCATCTAATCTACCCCACCATGACAAATGAAGAGGAGACCAAGAAAGAAGGAGTGATTGTATTTTGGTTGTTAGTACATTAAACGAATAACTAATGGTGGTAGATAAGGTAGAGTAAAAACATATAACAAGATATTTAATTTTTGTAGGACACCAGGTAACATTTGTATTATTAAACATATATTGATAGAGGAGAGTTCAAGGGTAAGACTTCTGTCTTAGAAAATTTCAACTTATATCCAGAGATTCTGGAATACAAGTTAACCTCATCCAAAAAGGGAGGGAGGGAGGTATTAGGATCAGACATATATACCAGAATATCATCCGCGTATGCTGATAATTTAGTTTCTATAGAATTATGTGAAAAGCCAGAAATACTTGAATTAGCTCGAATACACTCAAGGAAAGGTTCAAGACATAAAACAAATAACAAGGGTGAAAGGGGACAACCTTGGCGTGGTTATTGCCAAAAATACTAGCACGAGGAATATAAAATAATAGTTTAACATGGGAAATCAAATTTGGACCAAAACCAAACCATTGGAGCGTATTGAACATGAATTGCCAATGTATGTGATCAAAAGCCTTTTCGGCATCTAAGGACAATGCTGCAAGTCGAGATTTGTACTTCCTCTCAAAGGAGATAACATTAGCAAATATGCGAACATTGTCCGAAGCCAATCTGTCCTTAACAAAACCAGCTTGATCTGTCTTAACCCATAGTGGGATAATATTCTCAAGACGAGAGGCAAGGGGTTTAGCAAAAATCTTACAGTCATAATTGATTAATGAAATGGGGCGATAGTTTTTACAGAGGGGATGATCTTTATCTGGTTTGGGAATAAGGACAATAAAGGCTTCCATAAAGGAACCAGAAGCTGTGGAATCAACAATGAATGCGTTAAAAAGGGCCAGAAGTTTGGGAGCAAAAGTAGAGGAAAAAGTGGGAAAAAATTCATTAGAAAGACCATCAGGATCTGGAGCTTTCAATTTTTTTTAAAGGATTTAGGGCTAGATGTAGGTAATTTAGATTTACCGATTCTAAAATAGCAAATTTTACCGATTCGGTATTTTAGAATCGGTAAATCTGATGTGGGTAATAATTCGGTATTTTTTACCGAATCGGTAAGATTCGGTATTTACCGATTCGGTAAATACCGAATCGGTATTTGCTATTGAATCCTATGGGCCTTGAAGCCCATAGGATTCAATAGCAAATACCGATTCGGTATTTACCGAATCTGTAAAAATAGCGAATTGCAAAGGGGGACAGGGTGCCACTTTGACACCCTGTTGCACTCCTGTAACTGGCTTGTGCGCCATGTGGCACACAGACATGCCCTTAGGGCATGTCTGTGTGCCACATGGCACAGGTGTACATGCATAGATGTGCATGTACACAAGAATTCGTTATTTACCATGCAATTGTATTACATGGTAAATAACGTATTCTAAAGGCCCTGTAGCACTGTTAGAAGTGCTACCTACATAGGAAAATACAGATTCGGTAATTTTACCGATCGGTAAATTTACCAAATCGGTAAAATTTACTGATTCTGTAATTTTACAGAATCGGTAATTTTACCGATTTGGTAAAATTACCGATTCGGTAAAATGACTAAATCTGTATGTTTTCAGTGCCCCTACATACCAATGTCAAAATACTGGTCGGAAACGGCCGAAAATCTGTATTTTCGGCCGATTCCGACCGGTATTTTGACACCTACATCTGGCCCTTAATGGCTTCTGGTATTTCTTGAAAAGTAATTTCTCTTTCTAGTAATTCAAATTCATCAGGAAGCCGAGGGGGTTTAGGGAGGCCCGAAAAATAGGTGTGTACATTTTGATTGGAGGGATTCGTATCATCAGAATATAATGATTGATAATAATCATGGAATGCATTAGCAATATCTTATTCAGAGGACGCTAAGTTATTAGTAGATTCATTTAGAATAGGACCGATATTTTTAGGTTCAGATCTAATTTTTAAGTAATTGGCCAGCGTCTTGCCAGCTTTATTTTGACCCTGTGATACTTAGACTTAATTTTAAGAAGGACATTACATGCATCAATTGTAGCACATAGCTTTTTAAGAGCAGATTTAGCCTTAATTAATTCATGAAGAACAGCGGAAAATCTAGAAGTAAAGTAATTATGTTCTAGCAGTTTGAGTTGTTGTAGTAAAGTTGTATACTTGGCCTTAGCGGTTTTCTTCTTTTTGCTGAGTATGAAATAGTAAAGGCATGGAAGGAGGCCTTAAAGGCATCCCAGTTATTAGTAATGGAGGTGTCCACAGGGTTGTTAATAGTAAAGAACTTGTTAATAAAAGCAGAAGCTTCAGTTACAAAAGCAGTGTCTGATAATAAAACATTATTAAGTTTCAACAACCAAATTTAGGAAAACTCAGGGAAAGATTAAGAACAGAAAAAATGGGGGCATGATCAGAAATAAAAATAGATCCAATCACAGAGGATTGAATAGATGGGAGTAAGGGTTTACTAACCAAAATATCATCAATTCTAGAACTAGTATGATGAACATTAGAAAATAAAGTAAACTCAAGAGTATCAGGTTTACAGGTCTTCCAAACATTATATAATGAATGAGAGACAATGACAGATGGAAATTATTTATGAGTTTTATCAGGATTAAATTTACATTTGAATTGTCTATCCGAGAATGGGTCCAACCATTGGTGAAAATCCCCAGCAACAATAATATTTGGGCCATCAATAGAGGAGAGTAAGATCTTAATACTATTCCAAAAGTCAAGGTCTGGTTTACCAGGGCCGTAAATATTCAATAAGACAAGTTCTTTATTTTGTATAACTGATGTAATTTTTGATGTGTTTTATAGCACTTTGATTGTTCAAACTGTAGCTTGGATTAACCATTACTGTGGTCTGTTGTTAATTTGTTTGTTTTTTTGCCTCATGTCTCTGGATTTTCAATGTATTGCATTGCTTTTTATTGTTTACTTGTTTTACACTGAATAAAGGATTATTGATAGGTGATCTTGCCTTCTGGGATCTATACAAAGATTGAATATTTAAACAGACTCATACACTGAGCAATGAATTAAGTTGAATCATAATACTGCCCTTGAATCAATTTTATTATGAGTTTAACACCTTTTAACCAGTTTTTTTTACATTGTATATTCCTGTATGTTCTTTTATGGTTCGACCTGAATAAAGACATTTTGGAATCAAAAGCAACAAGTTGTACCACCTCACAAAATATACTACTGGGATTGGGTGGAGCAATGCGAGTCTATCAAGCCTAATCGGGGGAAACTCAGCGAGGAATTTCCTGCACCATAAACAGGTTGGATTGTTGGAGCCCTACCTAGATACAATCCAGATCCCCAGGACAGGATGTTATATATTACATTTAGGTTTGGTACCCTTCCTGTGGGTGAGGTTACAGCTAAGTGGCACCCTAACTATTGAAGTCTAAGCAATTGCCCTGGCTGCAATACCCCGGTGGAGTCCATAGCCCACGTGCTGTTTTTATACCCTGCTTATGTGCAGCCCTGGAAAATGTGGCTCAAACCGGTCTGCCGACAATTGGGCACACAGAAACACTGGGATGCACTGTGTATGCTGAAGTCAGACACTAGGCCCCTCTTTGCCTGCACGATGGCTAAGTTTTTAAGCCACAAGTGGGGCATTAGAAGGAAGGCACTCATGAGAGCACCTCAACAATCGCCAGGTTGACCCCTAGTCTGAGTTGTTTTTCGGGTCCCAGTGACTGAATTTAGGTTACCCTCACTTGCAAAAGATGTTTATTGCAGATTGATTGCACAACCTGATTGCTAGGGGATGTATGAAAGATCTTATAATGTATAACTCTCAATTGACTGCTGCCGCACAGACGTGGTATCCATTTGCTGGCTGATATATGGGTTTGTTTCCAATTTTAATCATTGTGGGTAGTTGAACTGAGCACCCTATGTAATTTTCACATGTTGGTCTAACATGTTTTAGCCATGCAGGCAATTTGCCGCCAAAACAACAATTTTGAGATACAAAGTTTTCGCATGTCTATTGTGGGACGCCCTGTTCTCATTCTTTTCTTTTACATTTTAACTGTGTTTTATTATGTGTGTCTTTTGTAGCTTTTATGACTGGAAAAGTCAAAATAAAGCTTAAATGATGATGATGATATATATTTACATCAGTACCGTCAGACTTGGACTGACTAGTCTCTGAAGTTAAGAATTTGAGTAGTTAAAACATGAATGCCACAATAGTCCAAGGAAAACAAATCAACAAACCCTGCCAATAATCAAATATATAAACAAACAATACAGACCAATCATGTGTTATCTTCCAACAAATACACATGAGATTCCTGATCTATACTCCTCCACTTCATTGGCCCTTTTACTACAATCAAGGTGTTATATGATCAAGACCTAGTTCATGGTGAAGCTCAACAACCTTTACAAAAGAGCGCAAAAGACTACAAAAATAGCATATTAAAAACATCAAGCCAATGGTCCAGGGAGTATTGTTAGGTATTACATTCTCAAAAAAATAGCAAGTTTTTATGAAGGCACACTGAAAACAAAAAGATGAATGTGCCAGTAAACCGACTACAGGTCCTCCAGCTAAACATGAACTTAGGGATTTAGAATGAGGGAAAAGGATGGGGCTGAATTTGAGCCAGTAGATGCAGAAATTGGTACTTAGTTTTTTCTCAAAGGCCTTTGATTTTAAGCATGAGAGGAAAAACAGAAAAAGGGGAAAGGAGGAGGAAAAGAAAGATGGAAAAATCAGACAAAGGTAAAAAGTAGGGGAGAAAATTAACCTGCAGTAGTGAGGTAAATGTGCTTGGAGTGTCCGGTGGTAGAATAAATAGGAATGAGGTGAAATCAAGCCCCAGCGGCCTTGGTATTCGCCACCTCATATTTCAATCTTGCCAGCTCTGGACTTCTGAGCAAAACGTTCTGCCAGAACACCTACTCTTTTACAAATTAAGCACTTTGAGTAACCTAGCTGAGAGAACAGTCAAGCAGGTAGAACCTAAAACACCACAATGTGGCCCAGTAGATGTCTTGAATGATAAAATTGTGTAAGAGAAATTACAAGATGGCTCACTCAACAAAAAATCTAAGATGTAACAAAATAGTTGCACCCTTACAGCAAGTGATAATGAGAGGTTGGAAAGGTTTCAGGAAACGAATCATGAAATTGCAAAATGCCCCAATGACAACAAAAGGGGAAACAAATATAAACAATGACATAAGGTAGTCTTATCTAGACTATGAATCCAAAGAAAGTCATCTGAATATAAGGTTAAGAGTTGTTGTGCCTCCCTCTTGGCCAAGTGTGTAAGTGGGGTGTACAGTGCTGTTAAATTTGAGATATAAAGGTTGAAAAGAAGTGGAACGAGGATGCAACTGTACTTTAACCCCTCCCCTGCTGATGACGGAACCGCTCCGTCATCAGCTACGGTTGGGCTGTGCTGATGACGGAGCGGTTCCGTCATGGCCCGGCTGCGCGGGGGGTTCTATTGGGCGGGGCGGGCCATGACGGAACCGCTCCGTCACGAGCACAGCTCAACCGCGGCTGGTGACGGAGCGGTTCTGTCACCAGGATGCGGCCGCCGCGCGGCCGCCCCGCCCTGTTAGCGCTGCGGCGGAATAGCCGCCGCATCAAAAGGGTTAATACTTTTGTGGCATGTATAGTGGGTGAGATTGATTACAAATTACCATTCTTCAATTGAATCAAACTATTTTAACAACGTAGTTGTATGGATCTTAAGAGTTTTTTTGGGATACAACATCGATCCAATTTTTCCAATAGTAATGCTGTTGGAACCTTAACAAAGTATGAGTTAAAGTCTGCAGGACAAACATACAGCAAAGAAGGATTACAGAGAGCCTTCTCAAAGAATGGAGATAATGCTAATATGTTGTATGTTGTTCCCTCCAGTGAGCAAACAGCAGTTGGCTTATCAGAACTGTTAGACCTGTCTGCCTTTGGGTAGTCCCTCCAATTTATTATTTATTTTGTCCCTTTTTTGCCCCTCATTCCCTTTCTATCTTTTTGTGTCCACTAGATTTGTATGGTGTTAGCCTGGGGGATAGATGTTCTTTTGCCATCATAGTTTTTTACCTCAGGCCTAGGTGCCTTTTCTGACTGGAATTCACCCAGATCTACATAATAGTGGATACTAACTGCCATAACTGCCATCCTCCGAGAAATCCCCATAGGATAACATAAAGCCTTTCCAGAACCTTCTGGACCCTACTGGACCCTGGGTGGACAGGCTATAAAAGGGCAGGGGTCAGGAAGCCATTTGGTGCAGTGATCAGGAGGTACTGTGGAAGCTGGACATAGGAGGAGTGAGGAAAAGTTAGTAGAGGAGAGACGTGCTGAGTTAAGGGAGATCGTGCTAAAGTTCGACTGTCTACTTCAGTGACGTTCTCCCATTACTACTGGAGCCAGCCCTCCTAATTAGGAGAACTTTCAGTCAGACTACAGGTGCCCAAAGCGCTTAGAGACCTCTCGAAATAAGAAAGTGGAGCGAGGCACAAGGTACCTTGGTAGCGTGGACCCACTTCCAGTCAGAGGAAGTTAAGGTGTGGAATCCAGGTGCCGGTCAGACCCACCATCTGCGCTGTAGCGTGTCATTGCGTGGAGCGCTTTTATTGTGGTGACTGACGTCGTGTTGACGGAAGCGAGAACCCCACTGAGGCTTTCGTGTGATCGGAGAAGCCGGCTCTGGCAGACGGATCAGCGGTGTTGCCGGAAACCCAGGGGACGCCACAAGCAGAGTGGAGTCGCGTCAGAGGGCGGAGCGGCGGTGCAGCTAAGGAAGACGGACTCGGCTGCGATCCAGGAAGAGGCCAGGCGCCGTGGAGGAAGAGGCGGAGTGAAGGAGGAGCCTTCGTCGGAAGGACCCGGTGGAAGAAGGAACCCGGCAGATTCGACGAGAGCGGTGAGGAGTATCGAACTTCCAAACACAGACCCCCCTCCCCCCCGGGCCGCTGACCTGTAGCGGGGGTAGAGGGCGAGACTGCAGCCCAGCAGGGACGGAGCCATCAGGGACAGTGGGTAACAGCCAGTCGCGGAGACACCAAGTAAGCAGGGAAAGTGGGAGTAAACGGGCCCCTTTGCTTAGTGGCTCTCACGCACGAAGTTCCTCTGGAGCCTGAGGAGACCTGGGGGTGCTAAACGAGTCAACCCTTGAGAAACAGCTACGCTTGACTGGGACTGCTCCCCATTTGAAGGAACAGAGTTGAATTGGGGACTCCAGTTACCTGTGAGGCAGGGGGAAGTGGAAGGCCGGTAGGAATCTCCATTGCTCTCTCTCTACCTTAAGTGAATCACTGGGCTGAACGTTTTAAAAGTGAATAACGGGTTCCCTGTTGTAACTGAATTTCGTGAATTTCACCGGAGGTGAATGTGAAATGTACAAAATATGTAACCAATGAAAGGAGATACGATTTTAACCTGATTTATTCTAGTTACATGTGTACAGGTTAGATTCGGGGTGAGCCACTGTTTATCCTTCAATAAGGTGCATAATACTGCTATAAAGGAGGGGTGAAACTTGTGCTGAGCTCTTATGCAAATGTACTAAGGGGAATAGTATGAAATTGTAAAGTGTTATTCAATACTCTAAGTGAAAAAGATTATAAGGAGAAATACTGGTGTAAGAAAGACATAGTGAAAGAAATCTATTTTTATAAATCAATCCATATTTTTCCAAAACATTGGTGTAGTGTCATTTTTGAGTGGAACTGCATTAAGTTACTGCTGGGTGGTGTGCAAACTTAACACTTGTGTCTCTGAAGTCAGACAGTCTTACCCTAGGCCAGGCTACCCTAGGTGGCTTAGCAACCCTGAGTCCAACATATTGGTGTCTAGCGGTGGGATGAGAACTGTGGTTGCGACTACTCTGCAGTAACTAAGTGTAATCCACTGACCTACACCTGGAGTTTTCTCCTGGCGGACTTCCTAATTTTTACTTTTGCTTTTTCCAAATTTATTCCTGGTGGTGGGGTGGAGGTAGCTTCAGGTTGCCCTTGTATCTCGATTCTTTTTGTGTGCTTGTCCCTAAATTGCCTTTAGCAAAATGGAATTTGCGTTGGGAGAACTGGACACTTATTCTGTGGCCCAGCTAAAGGACTTCTGTCAACAAATGGGAGTGTTCTTTAAGCGTGGTGCCAAGAAGGGGGAACTCCAGACCAGTTTGAGGGCTTGGGTGGAAGCACATAGAGAAGAGAAGGAGGAGGATGAGGGGACAGACCGGGACACGGTCATAGAGGTAGAGGGATTGTTCCATCCTGAGGTGGGAAACCTACTCCCAGGACCAATGACCTACTCTAGGAGGGGCAGTAGTGTCTCCGGAGGAAGCTTGACCGAAGCGGAACTCACAGACAGGAGGGAAAAGAGGCAACTGAAATGGGAGTTGGCCAGGCTAGAACAGGAGAGGGAAGAGCGGAGGATGGCTCATGAATTCAAACTAAAAGAGCTAGAACTCCAGGCCCTGCAATTAGGACCCTCTCCTACTCCAAATGGTGGCAGCGAAACTAGAGAACCAACCAGGGAGTCCAGACCCTACCTGCCTAAGGACATAGTTGCCAGCTATAGTCAGGGGGACGATATAGCCAAATGGCTGGCTGCCTATGAGGTCTCCCTAAGAGCCCATGGGATCCAGGAGAAGCACTGGGGGGTGGGTTGTACAAATATATGCCTCCTACTGGTCGGGACACCTTGTTAGCCTTAGAACCGGAGGAGCAGACCAACTACCCCACCATGAAGCTAGCATTGATCAGGAAGTTTGGGCTAACCCCGGAAAAGTATCGCCAAAAGTTCAGGGGGAGCCACAAGTTAAGCACCCAGAACTGGGTGGATTTCCTGGACTATGCGAGGAAGGCATTGGAGGGCTGGGTACAGGGCAGAGAGGTGAAGGATTATGAGGGGTTGTATGACCTTTTTCTTAAAGAACATCTACTCGAGAAATGTTTTCCTGAGCTGCGCCAACACCTGGTGGACAGCAAGCTGACCAACCCCCGGAAGCTTGCAGAGGAGGCGGACATCTGGGCAAGTACCCGGGTGTCCTCAAAGGGGACTGGAGGGAATTCCCAAAAAGTCGGACAGGGCGCCCCTCAGAAGAAGGAGGGGGGAGATAAAAAGCGGGAGTTCTCTAAAGGTCCCCAAAACAGTTTCCAGGGTAAGGGAACAGGTTTCACCCCTAAGGCTAACCCGCCCAGAAACCCTCATCCTGGCCAAAGCCAGCAGCCAAGGGTTGTCCACTGCTTCGAGTGTGGTGGAGTTGGACATTATAAGGGAAATGCTAGATGCCCAAGACCACCCCCTCCCACCGGAGGAAAAGCCCCGGGAGTAGCTAGTGTAGCGCTCGGGGAGGAGTTGCCCTTAGATAAGGGGGGTGAGTGGGCGGGTGTCACCTTAGTGTCCCTGGGAGAACGGGAGATGGTTCCTAAGATCCAGGTGCCCCCAAATACTACTAAGTATGGGCAATGGATCACCATCAATGGCCAGAGAGGGGAGGCTCTGAGAGATACAGGAGCCAGTATGACTATGGTAAGGAGTCAACTGGTGTCTCCAGAGCAGGTGATTCCCAATGTACTCCTCCCTGCCGCGATGGCTGGCGGTAGAATGGGCCACTACCCGGTGGCCCAGGTTCCCTTTGAGTGGGAAGGGGTTGCAGGTTCACTTCGAGTTGCCGTAAGCCCTGCCGTGCCAGTTGATTGTCTGCTGGGGAATGACATGGAGCACAATGCTTGGAGAGAGGTGGAATACCGGACGCATTCAGAGATGCTGGGTACACCTGACTGGGCCTGTGTAAGCACAAGGTCTGCGACTGCCCGGAGAGGGAGTTCGCCTGGGTTGGAGCCTGGAATAATGGCCCAACCCGCTGCCAAAAAGGGACAGACCCGAAGACAGGGGAAGCCTGCTTCGGCTTCCACACCCCATGTGACAGATCGGCCACCTGCGGTGGTGGTCCAGGAGTCCGTGGAGGGGGAAGTAGTTTCCCTGGAGGACCTGCCCATCCCTGCTGAGTGGCATGTGGAGGGAGGGCCTACCAGAGAAGAGTTCTGTAAGGGCCAGAAGGAGTGCCCTACCCTTGAGGGACTGAGGCGACAGGCTGAAGCCCAGGCAGCAGGGGACGTTGCGGGACACTACCACATTTACTGGGAGGATGGACTCCTCTACAGTGAACCCAAGGTACCCTTACCTGGTTCATCAAGGGCCTTGGTAGTCCCGCAACGGTACCGAGCCTTTCTGCTGGAATTGGCTCATGCAATACCCTTGGCAGGACACTTAGGTCAGGACAAGACCTTTGCTCAGCTTGTCCCCCACTTTTACTGGCCTCAGATGAAAGTGGCGTCTAACACCTACTGTCGGACATGTGTATCCTGCCACGCCAGTGGGAAAACAGGGGTGAAGCTGAAAGCTCCCATGGAACCACTTCCTCTCGTTAGCACCCCCTTTGAAAGGGTGGGCATCGACATTGTAGGGCCATTGGATCCACCAACAACGGCTGGTCACAGGTTTATCCTGGTTCTGGTGGATCATGCCACACGGTACCCAGAGGCAATTCCTCTGAGGACTGTCACTGCACCTGTGGTGGCTAGGGCCCTGATGGGGATCTTTACCCGAGTGGGTTTCCCCAAAGAAGTTGTGTCCAACAGGGGGACCAACTTTATGTCAGCGTACATGCAGGCAATGTGGAAGGAGTGTGGGGTGACCTACCGGTTCCCCACTCCCTATCACCCCCGTCAAATGGACTGGTAGAAAGGTTCAACAAGACCTTGAAGGGCATGATCAAAAGTCTGCCTGAAAGCCTGCGGAGGAAATGGGACGTCCTCCTACCCTGTTTGCTATTCTCCTACAGGGAAGTGCCACAGAAGGGAGTGGGCTTCAGCCCCTTTGAGCTTCTGTATGGGCACCCTGTACGCGGTCCTCTCAGCCTGGTGAAGGATGGATGGGAAAAGTCTCCCAGGAAACCCCCCCAGGATGTGGTGAGCTACATGCTGGCCTTCAGGAGCCAAATGGCGAAGTTGTGGAAGCAAGCTTCTGACAACTTGGAGGCCAGCCAGGCAGTAATGAAGGAGTGGTATGACCACAACGCTCACCCGGTGGAGTTGGAGCCTGGCCAGAAAGTGTGGGTGATGGAGCCTGGAGAGCTAAGTGCCCTCCAGGATCGCTGGACAGGCCCTTTGAGGTGTTAGAAAAGAAGGGTGAGGCCACATACCTGGTGGACCTTAAGACCCCTCGACAGCCCCTACGGGTGCTACATGCTAACCGACTCAAACCCCACCATGAGAGGCCCGAGGTCATCTTAATGATGGTGACTGATGGGGGAGAGTAAGCGGAAAGCGAACCTCTCCCAGACTTGTTCTCGTCTCAGGAAAAGGATGGGTCGGTGGAGGGAGTGATTCTCTCCCCATCCCTGACTCCTGAACAGCGGGAGGACTGCCGCCAGATACTGGAGCAGTACTCTACTGTGTTCTCCCTTGTTCCGGGAAGGACCCACCTGTGTACCCATGATGTGGACACAGGAGACAGCCCACCAGTGAAGTCAAAGACCTACCGGCTGTCCGACAAGGTGAAGGCTAGCATCCATGGTGAGGTTACCAAGATGCTGGAGCTAGGAATTATAGAACCTTCCAGCAGCCCCTGGTCCAGTCCGGTGGTTTTAGTGCCAAAAGCCGCTCCACCAGGCACCACACCAGAACTGAGGTTCTGTGTGGATTACCGGGGACTGAACTCAGTTACCAAAACTGATGCTCATCCGATTGCTAGGGCGGATGAATTAATTGACCGGCTGGGAGCTGCCCAATATCTAAGTACCTTTGACCTCACTTCAGGGTACTGGCAGATCTCCCTGACAGATGGAGCGAAGGAAAGGTCAGCCTTCTCCACGCCTGAGGGACACTTCCAATTTTGTGTGATGCCCTTTGGGCTCAAGAATGGCCCTGCTACATTTCAGCGGCTGGTGAACCAGGTCCTCTCCGGAATGGAGGGTTTCTCCGCTGCCTACCTGGATGACATTGCTGTCTTCAGCAGCAGTTGGGAGGACCATTTGCAACATTTGCAAGCAGTTCTCCAGGCCCTGAAGCAAGCTGGTTTGACAATCAAGGCCAGCAAATGTCAGATTGGGCAGGGGTCAGTTGTGTACCTAGGCCACTTGCTGGGTAGGGGAACAGTGCAGCCCCTCCAGGCAAAGATTGAGGCAATCATGGCCTGGGAACCCCCCAAGACCCAGACTGAGGTCCGAGCTTTCCTGGGCCTCACAGGTTACTACCGTCACTTTGTGAAGGGGTATGGCACTATTGTAGCGCCCCTCACAGAGCTTACCTCTAAGAAACAACCTCAACGGGTAGTTTGGACAGAGGCTTGTCAGCAAGCTTTTGAAAAACTGAAGCAGGCAATGTGTGCAGCACCGGTCCTGAGGGCCCCAGACTTCTCCAAGGAGTTCATTGTCCAGACAGATGCATCAGAACATGGCATTGGGGCAGTGTTATCGCAACTTAATGAAGAGGGCCTGGATCAGCCTGTAGTTTTCCTATCAAGGAGACTGCTTCCCCGGGAACAGAAGTGGAGTGCGATTGAGAGGGAAGCTTTTGCGGTGGTGTGGGCTCTGAAGAAGTTGCGGCCATACCTGTTTGGCTCGCACTTCCTGGTTCAGACTGACCACCGCCCCCTTTGTTGGCTGATGCAGATGAAGGGGGAAAATCCCAAGTTGCTGAGATGGTCCATCTCCCTACAGGGAATAGACTTCCGGGTGGAACATCGGCCTGGAGTGGACCACACCAATGCAGACGGTCTCTCCAGTATTTCCGCCTTAGTGATGAGGACTCCCAAGGGGTTGGGTAGCTCTCCCCACTTTCAGCTGTGGGGGACGCGTGTTAGACCTGTCTGCCTTTGGGTAGTCCCTCCAATTTATTATTTATTTTGTCCTTTTTTTGCCCCTCATTCCCTTTCTATCTTTTTGTGTCCACTAGATTTTTATGGTGTTAGCCTGGGGGATAGATGTTCTTTTGCCCTCATAGTTTTTTACCTCAGGCCTAGGTGCCTTTTCTGACTGGAATTCACCCAGATCTACAAAATAGTGGATACCAACTGCCATAACTGCCATCCTCTGAGAAATCCCCATAGGATAACATAAAGCCTTTCCAGAACCTTCTCGACCCTACTGGACTCTGGGTGGACAGGCTATAAAAGGGCAGGGGTCAGGAAGCCATTTGGTGCAGTGATCAGGAGGTACTGTGGAAGCTGGACATAGGAGGAGTGAGGAAAAGTTAGTAGAGGAGAGACGTGCTGAGTTAAGGGAGATCGTGCTAAAGTTCGACTGTCTACTTCAGTGACGTTCTCCCATTACTACTGGAGCCAGCCCTCCTAATAAGGAGAACTTTCAGTCAGACTACAGGTGCCCAAAGTGCTTAGAGACCTCTCGAAATAAGAAAGTGGAGCGAGGCGCAAGGTACCTTGGTAGCGTGGACCCACTTCCAGTCAGAGGAAGTTAAGGCGTGGAATCCAGGTGCCGGTCAAACCCACCATCTGCGCTGTAGCGTGTCATTGCGTGGAGCGCTTTTATTGTGGTGATTGACGTCGTGTTGACGGAAGCGAGAACCCCACTGAGGCTGTTGTGTGATCGGAGAAGCCGGCTCTGGCAGACGGATCAGCGGTGTTGCCGGAAACCCAGGGGACGCCACAAGCAGAGTGGAGTCGCATCAGAGGGCGGAGCGGCGGTGCAGCTAAGGAAGACGGACTCGGCTGCGATCCAGGAAGAGGCCGGGCGCCGTGGAGGAAGAGGCGGAGTGAAGGAGGAGCCTTCGTCGGAAGGACCCGGTGGAAGAAGGAACCCTGCAGATTCGACGAGAGCGGTGAAGAGTATCGAACTTCCAAACACAGACCCCCCTCCCCCCCGGGCCGCTGACCTGTAGCGGGGGTAGAGGGCGAGACTGCAGCCCAGAAGGGACGGAGCCATCAGGGACAGTGGGTAACAGCCAGTCGCGGAGACACCAAGTAAGCAGGGAAAGTGGGAGTAAACTGGCCCCTTTGCTTAGTGGCTCTCATGCACGAAGTTCCTCTGGAGCCTGAGGAGACCTGGGGGTGCTAAACGAGTCAACCCTTGAGAAAAAGCTACGCTCGACTGGGGCTGTTCCCCATTTGAAGGAACAGAGTTGAATTGGGGACTCCAGTTACCTGTGAGGCAGGGGGAAGTGGAAGGCCGGTAGGAATCTCCATTGCTCTCTCTCTACCTACAAGTGAATCACTGGGCTGAACGTTTTAAAAGTGAATAACGGGTTCCCTGTTGTAACTGAATTTCGTGAATTTCACCGGAGGTGAATGTGAAATGTACAAAATATGTAACCAATGAAAGGAGATAAGATTTTAACCTGATTTATTCTAGTTACATCAGTACAGGTTAGATTCGGGGTGAGCCACTGTTTATCCTTCAATAAGGTGCATAATACTGCTATAAAGGAGGGGTGAAACTTGTGCTGAGCTCTTATGCAAATGTACTAAGGGGAATAATATGAAATTGTAAAGTGTTATTCAATACTCTAAGTGAAAAAGATTATAAGGAGAAATACTGGTGTAAGAAAGACATAGTGAAAGAAATCTATTTTTATAAATCAATCCATATTTTTCCAAAACATTGGTGTAGTGTCATTTTTGAGTGGAACTGCATTAAGTTACTGCTGGGTGGTGTGCAAACTTTACACTTGTGTCTCTGAAGTCAGACAGTCTTACCCTAGGCCAGGCTACCCTAGGTGGCTTAGCAACCCTGAGTCCAACAAGAACTATATTGGATTCTGTCCCCCAAGCCTCTAAATTCTGTAGGAAAAGCTCGCCAAATCTGTGACTTTGACATCTAACAGGGCATTTAATCTATACTTTGCTGGGTTAGATACTTGGAGCATTTTGTAAATCCGGTTTAATGGATTCCCTCCAGATTTTTGGAGTTTGCCTTGCATGAATGAATAGTTGTATTGCCCATTTGTGCTTGACTAGAAGTCTGGATTCCATATAAAGAGGCCTTGAGGGGGGCCATTTGGCTCGGAGGTTCCACCAGAGCTTATATTCCTGAGTATTCTATGTTACCTCAATCAAGGGAAAATCGTAAAGCTATTAAAAGCACATACTGAGTAATCATACCTGAACACATCACAAGTAACTACCATTGAGTTTCAGCTTTAATAAGGTTCACAAACAAATCAATCGATTGGCACTCAGAGGACATTACAAGTTCTATGTACTCAAGAAAACACATTTTCAGGCCATAGAAACTCACAGTGAAACGTACAGAAACTGTTGACTCAAATATCTTATTGCCAAACCAAAAGAACAAATAACCTACAAATATGTGTAATTGGGCAAAAGAATAGGCCTGGAAATAGTTTTTAATTTGCCAGAGACTTTTGGTAATTCCGAATTAATATTTTATGTAAAATTATGAATGATTATGCCTGCTCGCTTTATTAAGAGTAATTTGTGCATTAGGAGGGAATCAGCACAGAAACAATAAATTTGGCTTGCATGAGTGGCTGCTCCTGCTGTCGTCAATGTTGTTTTGCTTTTAGCGCTATTTTCTTAGAGCAAAATACACCCTTGCATCCATCTCTGAAATGTCAGGAGTAAATTGTGGAAAATCCTGCCCCAAGAGCACATTTAATGAGTGCAAGAGGCTGCTCGTGCTGCTTTTCATGTTATCGCATTTAGCGCTATTTCCTAGCTCATCATGCATCCTAGAAAATATTGCTAAATGCAGAATTACTCCTCCTATGTACTTTAGCATCTTCTCGCAGAATTTGTAGGTAATTCGGCATGATTACACAGAATTAAGCATGTTACGTCCACCTTTCCGAAAGAACATTCGTTAAAACACAAGACAAATATCGCAAACTAGATAATAAAAAATGCAATAGATGTGGACAATATGTGAGAAGTTGGCATAGTATATGATGTCCACTTTTCTAGGGGGCACCTTGCACCAGTCCAAATGACCCTTATTGATGGTAGGTTATATTCAACCTTATAGAAAGCTATCCTACTGGTAGCTGTGGAGAGCAGCCTTCAGGCTAAGACTTAGAGGCGAGTTAAGCTAGTTGTTTTACCAACTATAATCTCTTGAATGATCAAATGAAAGCACACCACACAAGGTTTATATCAAATATATATGTATTTATTCTAAACACAACCCCTCTGGACTCTTTATGAGGTCAGAGGTAAAAGTACAATACAAGGAACTTAATCAGCATACGATAAGTTGCACAGTATACGTTATGCCCTAGGGGCCTCACAAGCCATATACTAAAATAGTGGTATAAGAACCACGTGAGAGTTAGAAAGAAGGCCTAGGGCCTGTAGAACCACTGAGGCTACCTATACCCACCTAAGGTTAGAATGCAGGAGGCCCACGGGGGACGCCTGCAGTGTCTAAACACAGCCGCGGATTACCGTTGACTTTCTATGGAGAACGAATAAGTTACAGTTTTAAAGATTAAGGGTATTTCTAGGTGAGCTACAATGGAACCCTTTTAGACTAGGACACTTCAAAAGTCAAGACCCACAGGAGCACTGGAGTACTCATGTTACCTCACCCAGGGAAGCCGGGTGCATAGGTGTCTTTTGGTGTCAGATTTCGTCGTCGAATCCAATGGAGAGCTGCAAAGAAATGCTGCAGGCGACCAGAGGAAAAGTGTCCGGGTGGATCCAAGGATGGATCAGAGATGTGAAGAACCTGAAAGCAGAGGAGACAAAGTCTGAGTCACTAGCCAGTGACCAGGATGGCGAGGAGAAGATGCCAGCCGATGTCGGGTGATTTCAGGTGAAAGGGGTGAATCTTGACTCTTCAGCCACGAGGACCAGGAGGCATTGACGACAACCAGGAGCTTGATTCAAACTGTGCCACAAAGGATCTAGTTGACTGCTTTGTCAGAATGTGGATTGGACCCAACAAGCCTTGGCAACAGCAACCCACGCAGGATGACAACATTGGCTTTGGTGCAGATCAGCAAGGTCTGAGGGACACCTCCTTTGAAGAGAAGTGGGAGTACATCTGGAGCAACCAGTAAAGTTTACTAAATCAAAGTTTGCCATTCGTGGGGGCTCCCTAGCCAACAGACTAGGAACTGCAAAGTAGCCTCAGGCAGAAATGCACAAAGCGGGCCCACGGGACACTCGTGGAGTGCAGGTCTCTGAGCTTCAGGGCAAAAGGTGCTCGGGACAGGCGCTTCAATTACTCCAATGCACAACTTCAGGATACCTCGGGAAGTAGGTGCAGTTGCAAATCTGCAGGATGTCCAGGAGCTCCGGTCCCACGTCTCTCCTGTCCACTACAGGTCTCAGCTTTGCTGGGAGCGCAGGTCAGCATCAGAGATGTCTGGAAGTCCATGTCCTGTGTCACAGATTCTTCGGGATCCGGCAGGAGCCTTGAAAATGCAAACTGGCAAAGATGTAGTTGGTGTCTGTTTGAACAGGGTGGTCACTCCTTGACCACAAGGGAGATTTCTTCTGTCTTCCAGTCAAAATGGAATGTCGAAGGTCCGAGATATATGTTGCAGAGTTTTGTCCAGGGTAATCTAAAGTCCTAGGGACTGGGGTTCTATACTTATAGTAAGTTTAGGGGTTGGACTGACTCTAAGGTCCCTCCTATGGGTGGACCTGGGGAGGGGGTGGTTACACCCCTTCCCCTTTGTCCAGTTTCGCAACAGAGCGGTTTGAACTGGGAAATGCATCTAGCACCTTGTGTGCCCAGGCAGTGTCTGAAAAGCATTCACTAAATGCAACCCACCCTGCCCCAATACACTAAAGCCTGTCTGGGGAGGTGCCAGCACCTCTCTGGACAGGAAACCTATTGTCCATGCCTCCCCTGCTGGAGTTTTGTCCAGCAGCAGGAGGGCAGACTTGTGTCTGTGGCAGCAGCATCCATTTTGTGATGCTGGGGCTCTGTTTAACTTTAACCGGGTTTACCAGTAACTCCATGTCTTCTCCCTCTAGAAGAGTGAAATGCTACCCCCGTCACCAGAACTGGGTAGTATTCCAAAGTGTTTGACACCTTACACAACATGTTTTGACAAAGCCAAACCAAAGTTAGCATTAACCGCAAGGATTATAATGCACTTAAGAGTATATGGTATGGCTATATCATAGAACAGCTATAAGGAGATGGTTCCCAAAGCTGCAGAGGGGCTCATCTCATGCTAGGGCACCCTCTTACACAAAACCAAGCACTCTGCCTCCAGGATTGTCAATGCTTGTCATAGGAATGACATATAGGCACTCTGCCTCCAGGATTGTCAATGCTTGTCATAGGAATGACATATAGGTTACTATGTGTCTATATATAAGGTAGCTATAGGTATACTATATCTAAGTAAGGGGTGCTTACACCACCTTACCCAGGCTGTAAGTACAGACCTGTGGTGTCAGTTTGGAAGGCTAACCAGGGGTGGTACAATACATGCTGGAACCCCTGGTAGGCCTCTGGGGTCCCTATGCCCTGGGTACCTAAGATACCACATACCAGGGCTCACAAGGGTGCCTCAGTAATCAATCTGGTATGTACCTAAAGTACATGATATCAATTTAGAGAGAGTACAGCTAGGCTGTGGACCTGATTAGCAGGGCCACAGCCATACTAAATTTGAAAAACCAGTGAAGCACAGCAAAAAGTAGGGGTAACCATAGGAAGCAGACCCTACTCTCCTACACAATAAAAAACTGTATGATAATGCATTGAACATAATGATACTTTCTGAACAATCAGGCAGACCTGGCAGTATTAAATAAGTGCGGGAACAGCTTGGAAAAGATTGGAGGGGGCTACCCCTTGTGCTAAACACCCTGTCAAAAAAGTTAATATAGGACCACTCTGCAGTGAATGCAACTACCATTACATTCCAATTTCAAAGCTTTATTCGACTTCAGTCATAAAAGCATTTCCATCTTAACACAATACAATAAATACTAAGTTTAAAATACATAGAATTTAAGATAAGTATTAAACAGTAATCCATTGAATACAAATAAGCTGTAAAAAAGAGTATTAAGATCAGTCTTGGCACTTACTCGCACGTCAGAGCACTAGAAACAAGGTAACCAAGATGCTTCACGGCATTTTTCCTAATAGAGTACGTGTTCGAAGCACCCAGGCCCAGGCCAGAAACTTTGCTACAACGATTACGAACAATGGAGAACAATCAGTTTCCAGAATTCTAAGTGCTGTAGCTTGGCTACGAGTCCCCAAGTTAAGGCAGACGGGTCTTATCCATTTGCGCCGTGGGTTAGCATATAAAGGGCAGCAAAACAGTACATGAGAAACATGTGCATCTTGATCTTTACAGTGATAGCAATGCTCATCCCATGTTGTAGACCATTTCTTTTTAAACACATTTACGGGGAGCGATCCGACTCTAAATTGAAAGTACAACTTCCTATCGTGCGGCTTCTCAATCAAATCCCAATAAGCTTCACACGAGGGAGACATTTTTAAGTCTAAAAACCGTCTTGTCAAAGAAGAGTGGGACCCGTTGGCAAAGGTTCTAGAAGTTACCATCTCCCAGTAGATTTGTTTCAGCCTAGTCTTTGAGGGGAAACAGGACACATCTGTGTTACCCCATAGATGGTCTAGTTTTAACTGTGACAGGACCCCCCATAATTCTTTCAACCAAACAATTTTATGAAAGCGGTCGAGTATAACAATGTCTGTCAATGCTGAGGCATAGTGGGCTAGCTCTGGGGTCACCATTAGACGTCTCCAATACAACAATGGACGCAACTTCGCCAGGTCCGCAACATTTTTTTTACCAAGATCTAATTTCAAAGGAACAGTAGGCGTACTTTGCGGCACCCCCACTAGCTTCCGAAAGAACTTGTTTTCTGCCATAGTCAGATTTGCTAGGTTACAAAAACCCCATAGCTCTGAGCCATATAGGCTAGCACTGATGACTTTCATGTGATAGATCTCAAGAACACACTTTACTGGTTTTGCAAGTGAAGCTCTGTGTTTTAATGATAATGCTCCTTCTAATTGACTAAACTTAAGTACAGCAGTATCTCTGTGTGCATTCCATTTCATATTCCCCTGTAGTGTTATTCCAAGGTAGGTGAAAGCATCTACCTGTTCAAGAGGAACACCTTTAAAGGTGATAACGCCTTTAAACAATGTACGGTGGTTCATACACATAAACTTTGTCTTACTGGTGTTCAATTCTAGGCCTCGAGACTCACAGAATTCACCAAATGCGTTCACCGCCTTTTGGAGACCGCTTGGTGTGCGTGATAATATAAGCGTGTCGTCCGCAAACATTAGGACGGGAATGTGTGAACCAGCTATTGTAGGGGCATCGGAGGGGGATCTCTTCAGAAATTCTACTATACCATTTATATATATCGAAAACAATGTTGGCGCTAGGACGCAACCTTGCCTCACCCCACGCTCTACAGGGAAAGGCTCGGTTACTTCTCCCTGTGACCCCCATCTTATTTTGGCATAGTTGTTTTCATGCAATCGCACAAGGAGGGTGAGAAGTTCTTGGCTTATCCCTGCATCAGCCAGGACCCTACAAAGCTTGTCCCTGGGGACCAAGTCAAAAGCTGACTTTGGGTCCACAAAGACAGCATATAGAGGGCCCTTATTTAAGGTGACGTTCCTCCAATACAGGGCAATAAAGTAAAAGACTTGATCAATGGAACTTGTCAGTGGGCAGAACCCCGCTTGGTAAGGTGACAAGATGTTATTTTCCTCAATCCATACATGGAGCTTGTTCTGCACCATACGACCCATCAGTTTCTGAGCTGAATCTATGAGACTGATGGGTCTATAGTTGCTAGGGAGTGATTTGTCACCTTTTTTGAACACTGGGATGATTTCCGCCCCTTTCCATGATAAAGGTACTTCACCACCCATTGCCACTGCATTGGCAAGCCAAGCAAAATATGTACACCATGTATTCCGATCACTTAGATAGACGTCTGCTGGTATACCGTCCATACCTGGCGCTCTTCCCCTCGTTACACAATCAAGGGCAACACTTACATCTTTTTCGTTGAAAACATTGTGCTTATAATAAATGGTTGGTGGCAAAGTAACACAAGCTTGCGAGTGGTTGCTAGCGTATTGAGGTTTGAAGAATTCTATCCAACTATTAATGGCAACATGGTTTTGAGGGGGAGCAGCCAACCCTCCCCTATCCCACTTTACTGTGGACCAGAATAACTTCGAATCTCTAGCCGCACATGCACTTTTAAGCTCACCCCATACTTCCTCGTCCCATAGCCTCTTAGCCTGCTTTTGGGTATGTCTATAAGTGTCCCTTGCTTCCCTAACTGCCTCAGCGTTCCCCGATTGAAGCTCTCTACTAAGGTTCTGGCGTGCCAGTCTACAACTTTTACCATACCATCCCTGGCTACTTTGGTGTTTTTTGCCCATAATATGACCTACTGGTTTTAGGAAAAATGTTTGTAGTCTGCAAAAAAGTTTTTTGTGAACCTCCATCATCATGTCTGGAAAATTAGGATGGCTTGTGAGTAGATTTATGTTATTTACTTCCTCAGCTACTACTCTCTTGAGTTCATCTAACTTCCTCTCATCCTCTACTAACTTTCCCCATTTTAGATGTCGTTGGTTGTTTGTACATACTAGGTCCAGGGTCACTCTCTCTTCCTCTGAACTTACTCCATTTTCCTCCACATATGACTTAAAGGCCATACACAGCGGGTTATGGTCGCTCTCCAATCTTTTTACTACGGTCATATCAATCAATTTGCTCCAGACCCTAGTATCCACCAGAAAATAGTCTATTCTACTGGATGCCCGACCATTGTCAAATGTGCTGTTCCCAGCACGATCAGAGGATGTGCGGCCATTTGCGGCTCTGAGGCCTCTAGCTAAACAGAGGCTTTTCACTTGAATGGCCACCGAACTCCATCTTTTAACTGCAGCTATCTCCAGCTGGGGGATTCCCCATTTACTATCCTCTTCCTCCGCCAAGAATTTATCCTCTTGTCCCAAGGGTTCAAAAGTAGTATTTAGGTCCCCCCCCACAATAATTGATTGCTCTACAGGCAATGATTCTAGCTCCTGTTCGAGGACTGTTATTACATCTGAGGTCTTTCCCCCTCTAACCCCCCCTAGCATATATGGTAAAAAGGGCGAGCTCTTCACCATTCTCCCATCTAATGTTAACTGCTAATATATCCCAGGAGGGAAGGGATCTTTGCTGGATTGAACAATTCAGAGACTGTCGGACCCAGATCAGCATACCTCCTGATGGACGGCCTTTGCCATTTGTCACTGCAGGAATGAAGAAATTAAGATACCCCACCCGATATACAGGACTTTGTGACCAAGTTTATTGGATTAATATAATGTCATGTAGACCGATAAAAACACACCATTCCAAGGATGTTATTTTCCAAGAAATAAAGGTCAATGTAGATTGGACTACAGTAGGCCCTACCTGGCCAGATTTTGCAAAATTACTTGTGTTTATGTTCTGCTGGGTAGTATCAGTTGCTAAGATTTCTAGAGGAATACCAGGAGCATCAACTAAGTGAAGCTCTGGTAATGGCTCACTACTCTTACACCGGACTGAAGTTCTATACCACTCCAGGGTGTCGATCTCCCACTCTCTATTAACACTAATAGAGGATGTCATACAGTTGGCTACCTGGGTCGGGGCTAAGAAGCCCTCCTTATTAGCGCTGCCATTATCTGTTTTCACAACATAAGAGTGTCCTGTCATATTATTTCGATGTACGAGTCAATCGCACTCGTTTAGATTAGACAAGGCTGCAAATCTATTTTCTAGATTTACACCCCAATCACTACTTTGGACACCCCCACCCACACCCTGCCCCTTCTGTTAGCCACTGTGGACCATTTCGTCCTCAAGACACTAGGTTTAGCAATGAAGCCTCTTCTGCTGTAAAAGAAGTCAAGTGTAAGAGGAATAATTTCTGCTGTTCTGCGTTGAGGGGGCAAGAGATTGGGTAAAATCTCTGGTAATACTTCTGGTCCTTTAAAATTGAGTACCACACAGTCGCCTTTAAATCTTTTAGGGCTACTGCCTATCCATTTCACTCTTCTGGCTGTTAATAGTTCCTCTGAGAGTTTATGTTTACCCCAGTCGGTGATATGCATGTTATTGGTCAGCCAATATAGAGCTTTACTTAAGAGTGATTCAGGGGACTCTGTCTGGCCGAACTTCAGGGTTGGTACATTAGCTAGGATCAGGATCAGTGGAGATGCTTCTACAATTAACTCCATTGGGCCTGATTCAAGAAAGGAATCTTCCTTAGGCCTATTTATTATCATTGGATCTGCTGGGCAATTAATATTTGCTGCTAAGCATGGTGTAGGGATAAGTGGGTGAGTCTGAACTACCGGCCCTCTAGCTTCTCCAAATCCACCTTCCCTATGATTTATTTGCTCAATTTTATCCACCACCTGAATTGGTATTTCCCCCATGTTTTCATTTACATTCGACAAAAGACCCTCAAGCTTGTTAACTTTATCAGTGAGTTGGTCAATCTTGGTTAACAATGGTTTAATTATACCCCTCAATTTTTGATCAAACAGTCCCATGAGTTTCTTAATAGTGGCCTTATCCCGTAGCATACTACCCTCTCCCTGAACCCCTACATCCTCTAGATCATTTTCCCCAGGTGGAGTTGTTGGTCTTTTTCTACTTGAGCGTAGTCCACTACGTTTGGGTTGTCCCTTTGTGGTCTCTCTAGTCACCCTAGGCGCAGGAACAGGCGCAGGTTTGGGGGAGCTATCCTCCACTATTTCTAAATCCAAGTCTGCAGCGTCATGATCAACCTCATCTATTTTACTCAGTATAGCAAGTGACGATGCATTCAGACCGGGACTCTCAATACTAATCTGGGAAAGCACCCCTGTTTCACTAGAGTCTTCTAAATCCTGTACATTCACTCGGGGCGATTTGGATGAGATGTTAGTAGGCGTTGGGCTCAGCCCCAAGGAAGACCTTCTATCATTATTTATCTTTGCGACCACTTGAAATAAATAGTTATCCATGGTGTTTGAAGGAGCAATACATTGCTTTTGTTTTGACATACCCGTAACAACACCCAACAATGACAGGGGACCCAAATAAGTACCAAGCCAATAGTCCAAAAACCACTTCTTGCAAGTGCTATAAGTCCTCCCCTTATTATCAGTTAATAAGGGCGACAGTACTTCGAAAATATCGCAAGAAGTTGAAATCACTCACGAAAATAAATGGACAGCATTCCTGGCCCAGTCCAGTCTCTGCCAGTCTCGGACTGTCTCAGACTGTCCCGCCCTTTGTCCGGGCTTCGTCCGGGCGTCCCGCTCGCGTCCCGCTAAGCATTGGGGGCGTTGCTATATAGGAGGAGTAGGAGGAGTAGGGGGCGGGAAGAGACACCAGGTGCGCTGAGTTGGTATGCGCGGAACGCTGGGTCTCGCAGTCCCGGCCCCTGTGCTGAAAACGGCAGTCAATCCAAGCCGATTATTTCCCCACACGAAGCTGCTGGCTCCCAAAGCGTCAGAGATGCAGACAAATGACAGTCACGTTTCCCAGGTATGAATTGCGAGCGGCGCCCACGAAGCGGGGGCCGCGAGTTGTTGTAGGCGGTGAGGGAGGGAGGAGCAGGGGGCGGGAAGAGACACCAGGTGCGCTGAGTTGGTATGCGCGGAACCCTGGGTCTCGCAGTCCCGGCCCCTGTGCTGAAAATGGCAGTCAATCCAAGCCGATTATTTCCCCACACGAAGCTGCTGGCTCCCAAAGCGTCAGAGATGCGGACAAATGACAGTCACGTTTCCCAGGTATGAATTGCGAGCGGCTCCCGTGTAGCGGGGGCCGCGAGTTGTTGTAGGCGGTGAGGGAGGGAGGAGCAGGGGGCGGGAAGAGACACCAGGTGCGCTGAGTTGGTATGCGCGGAACCCTGGGTCTCGCAGTCCCGGCCCCTGTGCTGAAAATGGCAGTCAATCCAAGCCGATTATTTCCCCACACGAAGCTGCTGGCTCCCAAAGCGTCAGAGATGCAGACAAATGACAGTCACGTTTCCCAGGTATGAATTGCGAGCGGCTCCCGTGTAGCGGGGGCCGCGAGTTGTTGTAGGTGGTGAGGGAGGGAGGAGCAGGGGGCGGGAAGAGACACCAGGTGCGCTGAGTTGGTGTGCGCGGAACCCTGGGTCTCGCAGTCCCGGCCCCTGTGCTGAAAACGGCAGTCAATCCAAGCCGATTATTTCCCCACACGAAGCTGCTGGCTCCCAAAGCGTCAGAGATGCAGACAAATGACAGTCACGTTTCCCAGGTATGAATTGCGAGCAGCAATTATAGCAATGTGAATGCAACTACCATTACAACATTTTGGAGATTACAGTTTTGTTAATGAAACATAGATGGACCTACTAGGATCCTGAAAAAAACAAGAAGTATTTAGTAAGTTGTTTCAAACAGTTTCACATAATTTTATTGCAATAACCCTGATGCATAAAAGACTGCTCCTGATAGGATATATGAACACCATAAATATGCAATTAGAACATTTAAGAAAAGGACGTCTATGAGAACGTGGATTATTAGTTATGGTGTACTGCTTTCCACTCCAAGTAATAATCTCACTATTCTTGTTATGTCCAGTAATTTAAACTTGAACTCAACTCCTGGTAGCTAGGGCACCGAGCAGACAGGTTTGACTTAAGAAAATGTGCAAAGCATTTAGAAGGACCAAATTTTATTTTATTTCGCAAAATGACACCAAAACAACACAAATCCAATAAGTGGAACTGGAGAGATGAACTTTAAATTTTTTTAAATATAACTAGGGCCTTATTTATGAAGGACTTGCGCGACTTTTACGTGACTTTTAAAATGGGAAAAAGACACGCACCGGTGGCGCAAGGCCTTCATAAATAAGGCCCCTAGTGCCAAAAAGTTCAAAGCGTCAACCGGGGGTCACTGGTAGAACTAGACAGGCCAAAGGTAAGTTTTGAAGCTGACTGCAATGGAGAGCAGATCAAATACAAGGACCAGGTTGGTCCTAGTCAAAGAGTTTCCTTTGTACTTATGATAAATGCCCTCTCTAGAACTGTCTGAACCACGCCCTCATACCAGTGCATTGGGAAGCCTATTGAGTAGCAAAAGTTATTCTTTAAATATTTAAAAACATCTTAGATCAAATCCAGAGGCCTTTCTTTGTGTCAATTCTCATCCAACTAACAAATGCCAGTATTCACTTGTTTGCAGGCACATATAGGCGGCTGTCAATAAAAATTCTGGGAAACACATGTCTAGTAAAATAAACAGGCAACTGGTGCTCATGTAAAGCACTTTGATGCCTTCAGTTCTAGTTTGCGCTTCATGAAATTCCAAAACAACAAACAAAAAAACAACTGCATTGTATAATACTATATAAATAGCACAAGATTACCGAACACAATTTCTAAATTGGCTATATTTATGTTGCAACTTTGTATTAGGTATATAAATTAACTGAAATTATTTCATACTATAGGAAAGTTCTTTCAGGAGCAGGTCTGTTTTCTACTCAGTGGGAAGGGGTAGGTACGAGAGGAGGTGAGCTAAGGGGTTGGGGGAATGAAACACCATGAAACGCATTTAAAAAGTAAAACGTTGCACAGATTTCCAGTGCAAACTTTATGTGGAATATCAATGGTGCCAGCTGTAGCCTTAACGAGTAAGAATGCAGAGAGACTGCTGTGACTTCCATCATGGGGGAAAAGGGGGAGAGGAGAGGGTCAGAAAAGATGCCGGGACCAACAGGAAAAGTGAAAGGAGGAGGGGAGGAGAATAGAAGCTGCCAGGACTTGCATGAGCATTAAAGTAAAGCTGGGTTATTCCAGTGAGGACAATAGAATAAAAAATATGAAGAATCAAAGAAAACCTACACAAAGGATTTGAAAATTCTATATACAACTTCATGCATGCCTGCATGGATTAGTATCACACATTGCTGCCCGGCACGTTCTTGCTTCAAATAGGGCAGCAGGCAGCTGAAGATGATTATCGTGACAGTGCTATTAAGTTATCAGAAAATTTTATCAGGCAGAGAGTTATCACCAGGAACTCACTTACCTAGCGAGGCCGGCCACAATTTCTGTAATGGACAGCCTCAAGGCCGCAATGACTCCTGTGGTTCACTCATTAGCCAGTGGGCAACTTTCTTATGATGAACTGAAACATGCACATATGTGTCACAGCCATGTTGTGCTGTTCTATATAATACGCTGTATCAGAGTAGCAGCTAGAGCTGCCAACTCTGAGCTCGCCCCAAAGCATACCGGGAGCTGCTGACTTCAAAATTGGGTGGCCAAGTTTGAGTACAGCATCGGCTCAACATACTGTGTGACTTTGGGCAAATCAGGTAACCACCCCATACTGACCTAGGACACCAGCAGGAGGTTACAATGCTGCTACGCTGGCCTTCGGAGTTTGCCATGAGCCCCGGGGGAGACAAACACCACAGCGGGGAGGGACAGAACCATCGCCTAGTGCAGAGTGCAGAGTCAGTTTCAACAGCACTGCGCTGGGAGTGAAAGTGTATTTGAAGGCAAGCCACGCTGTCCACGGCAAAAGAAAGACACATTGCCACACTCGGAGAAACTCCTTGGCATACTGAACAAATTAGAAATATATAGTACTCCAAAACAACACCACAAATTGCGGTGAAAGGACACTGAACTTAGGCAGTGTTGCTCTGTCAAAAACGGAAGTGAATTTCCGTTAT
The DNA here is from genome assembly GCF_964263255.1 of Lissotriton vulgaris. Classification (NCBI taxonomy): domain Eukaryota; kingdom Metazoa; phylum Chordata; class Amphibia; order Caudata; family Salamandridae; genus Lissotriton; species Lissotriton vulgaris. Next base: position 25,462 of record NW_028245598.1, on the reverse strand, counting down.
GTGTGCCACTTAGGATGCTGCAACCAGACAGGCACTGCAGCGTGCCAATCGTAAGTGGCAGACAGGAGCAAAGTCCTTTTATCAACTACTCCAGGTCTTCCAGAAAGGGCATGCGAGCTGCCTGGGCTCAACCTAAAAAAAGGAGGCAGGCCCAGGTGTGAGCTACATTTGTCAGGACAGGGTAAGCATCTTTCAAAATATTCAAGGGCCCTGGCACTGCCACCAGGCCATTCTGTCAGGGTGATGCAAACTTCAGCCCACACCCAAGGCATTTGCCTCAGCTCTGGGAACCAACTTACACCTAATCAAGGAGCTTTTCAACTCCTGGGAGACAGTCAGACTCCACTAAAAATATGCTACTGGGAGCCTTAGGCAGGATGATGGTACATTTTTAAAAGTATCTTTTATACAATATTTGTTACAAATCCGACATTACCAATGAATTGGATTTGAATAAGCATTTCTTTTGAAAGGGCACAGAATGAACTTTTTTATCTGTGTCCTACACGGAGAAACCTTTATTAACTTTAATGAAGCATCACAATCTTTTTCTAAGGAACAGCTACCCCGGAAAATACCTTTTAGTGCATTTATTCTGTAAGGACATGTTTAACATTAAACTTTTACATATACTACTATGAATTATCTAGCACCCTGCCCAAAGTATAGCGTACTTAGGGATGAAGTAATATTGTTTAAAAGGAGAGTTTAGACCTGTCAAAAAGGGTTAATTTGACAGGTTGAATTTGCAATTTAAACCAACAGAGCCAAGTTACTGGTGGCAGGCCTGCAGTCATGGTTTACATTTGTCACTGTAGTTATGTGACAAATCCTGCAACATCCACAACATATCCTGCATTCCACTAGAGACATTTAGCTTCCAGGCTCTGTGTACACTTGTACCATGTACTAGGAACATAAATGTCAATTTAAATATGCCAATTCGGAGTATAGCCAATTATGACATGTTTTAGGGGTCAGAGCACCTGCATTGGGGCCTGTGAGTAGAGCATTTCCTTACAACATCCAAAAGGGGGACCTGGTGATATATGTTTCCTCTCAACCCCAACTAGAAGTAACTCATGCACAAGTAAATAAACCCTAGGTTCAGAAATGGATGTTACCATATAACCTTATTTCTAATACATCTTTGCATTAACCTGTCACAAAAGGAAAGAAAGGTTATGGAAAAGGTACAGAACATATTCTGATTTAAAATCTGAATACCCTGATGCATATTCCTTAATAATGGGTGACTTTAATGCAAATCTAATGGAAGGCGATCAAGATGAGGTAGCTGTAAACTAAAATTATTCTCATTGGAATATCCCACAACAGGTCTTGACAACCAACCCCAAAAGAGGCAAAATGAGAGAGCCAATTCTCTCATGTCATTCAGTGGGAACTCTATTTTTGAAAAGGAGATTCCATGAATACAAGCCAACTGCCTATACCACTCCTCTACTACAAGTCACTCTATTCCACACTATACAATAGCAAGCTTGTCAATTATTCAGCTTATTAGCACATTTCAAATAGAAAAATGAACAGAAAGGAATCATATGGCCCAGACTTCCACACGAGCCAATTCAAATTCTTTCCACAAAGCAGGAAAAGTCCTACTGGACCAACATCAAACTGCGAACTTGCAGAGGCTCAAATAGGACAGCTTATTATCAAATACAATTCTCACCTATTGCTTTACAATGCTTTTACTTTCAAGTTTATTTATTTAAGTGTTCAGTCTTTGAAAAAAAAACATTACACCAAGCAACATTTTTAGCGGCACTAATAAAAAAAATGAAAAAGTAATTAATAGAATTTTAAAACAATTGGTCTTTGTTCTACATCTAAAGTAGAATTAATAGCAATTCTTTTACAATTAAAAAAACATTGTCATAGTAAAAATCCATGTGTAAAATACTTTTTTTTTCTTTACACGTTATTTGTAGTATTCCAGTAATTCTAAAAATCTTTTTGGGTCTCCACAGGATTTTGACCAATTTCCTTTAAATACAGATTTACCCCCTGGCAGACTAGGGGGATTGAGTACCCACCTAGCCAGGTGATTACTGCTTCTCTACTCGTTCGAATATTCATGTTGTTAATTATTACTTTTAATAAAATCTTCCTTTCTTCTAGTAGCTTTGGGCATGCTAAGAAAATATGTTGAAGTTAATATTGATTTACAATGCTAAACACTTGGCCTACAAAGGTATGTATATGAATCTGAGTGGGAGGAGCTCATATATCAGCGTTTAAAAACGGTGGTATTAAGGGGCGGAGCTTGCATGCCAGCCAAGATGGCCACTTAAGCCAAGGGCTACACGTGTCGATGGATGAGTTTTCCGCCAGCGGAACCCTTTCTCCTCATTTTACACAACATGGGCTTCTGAATCTACTGCTTCATTACTGGCTGAGCATGATGAAGCAACCTTTGGTTGCGGTTTTTCCTGCCTTTGAGGTCAAGAATATGCACGCCTGTATTTGCCTCACAACAACAGCGCCCATGTTACCTTAACATGAGTCTTATGTGGAACTTGTCATCTCAACTTGCAATGTAATTATTAACTTCTAAAGAGGGTCTTCCTAATGTACTGCCATTTTTGACAAGATTTCCAAGGATATTGTTATTTATGTCCCCTTATACCTGGTTGACTTTGCTTACATTATTTTATCGCTGCTTGCACTTCCTTCATACTCTGAGGTGTTTTCCTTCCTGTGCATGAATATAGGAAGTGTTCCTCTTAACTCTTGCAGTGTAAACCACAAGGAATATTGATAACTGCTACTGCTCTCTGAGTGCTTGTGTGCCTTCACTTTTTGCATCCATTCTCTTTATGTCGAGGACCATTCAGTGTGCTTCCTTGAACATTAAGGGACTTATTCCTTTACTTCATTTTCCATACTGACAGGAGATTGTCAACTAACTTAATTGTGGTTCTTATCTTTTTGAATGTTTTTCTTCTGCTGTTTCGTGCCATCTGGTCTTTGGAGTGTCTAAGGTGAGAACAGGCACTATATGAGCAGATAAAAGAAATATAAAGCTATGCCTGCTACTAAAAGGTTATTGCTCTATTGAAATTTGATAAGTACCCCATTATGAACACCTCTTCTGCGTCAAAGATGTCTTCCTAATTCCTCATCTTGATGACAAATGGTCTCAAATGGAAACAAGAGTTCCTATCAGGAGCAATGTGTCAGTGATGTGCAGGATGAGGTGTGAAAAATCTCAAATCTGGAAAAGGAGGTGGCTGTGTTGAGGGCACACTCTGTGGACTGAGAGAACAGAAATAGGTGGAAGAACCTCCGCCAATATCGTATCCCAGAAAATCTTGAAGTCAATGACCCAGTATCATTTCTTACTTATTTTTGCCCCAATTAGTCAGCCTACGTCCTTTACAGTGTAGAATATTTAGAGGGCTCATTGCTTGGGTTGGCATTTCCCACTCTCAGCCTACGTCCTTTACAGTGTAGAATATTTAGAGGGCTCATTGCTTGGGTTGGCATTTCCCACTCTCAGCCCCCTTACCTAAACCCAGAGGAGTGCTTATTTTCTTTCGTCAACTTACTGACTTACTTAAAGTTCTCAATACAGTGAAGTCCAAGAAACAAATTCTCTGTTAGGGGAGTAAAATTTTCATTTCCCCAAATGTTTCAAAAGCTATGACGGCTAAATGAAAGGAGTTTCTGGATCTTCTACCGCAACTTCATTCTTTAGGTGCTCATATTGGATTGTTCCAAACTGGTCTTTTTCTAGTGACTTTTCAGACCAAAACATCTTCTTACACATCTCCTGCAGATCTTCAAGACTTTCTTCATCTTCATTTCATCATGGATTCTTCTGGTCCTTCTGGAAGATGACTAAGTCTTAGGATCCTCCTGAAAGTTTTAGCATAGACTTTTAGTTGTTTGATCTTTTTTGCATGTGCTATCTTGCGCTGTTTTGTTAAGATTGACTTTTGCACTTTTGACTAGTCTCTTTCTTGTTTTACAGGTTCCCTATTGTTTAGTGTAATGTTGTCTTGTTTCATTTAATTCATCTGTTGCTGCTTCACCCTGTGCTGTCATTGACCCCGTCCTACTGTTCACCTTTATCAGATAGGTGTCTACAGTCGTCAATGTTTGACATGTACTGTGTTTTCTTTCCTGATTTTCATTCTCCCTTTTTCTTTTCTCTTGGGCTGTTTTCCTTCTCTATTCTTTCTATCATTCTTAATTTTCTTGTGTTTGTGGAAATTTGTTATCTTAGAAGACCTTTTTTGTATAAACTTATTTTTTATATCATTCAGAGTTGTTTCCTGGAATGTCAAGGGATTTATTAGCCTAATAAAAAGGCAGAGAATCTTATTACATTTAGCTAAATATAATTCTGATCTAGTCCTCATCTAAGAGACCCACCAAACTGAATCTGAGGATCTCAAACTTAAACATGGATGGCTAGGCTTTATCTACGTTTCTCTTGCATCCGCAATAAGAATGGTGTCTACTCCTTTGTCGTGAGAAACTAAAGTTAATAACTACTTCCCGAGAATCAGATAGCAAAGATAGATGGCTAATTGTTAAACTCATCATCAATGATATCCCCTTAACAATATGTAACATTTATGGTCCTTCCTAAATAGATTACTCATTTTGTCCGACTACCACTAAAAATGTTTATAATAGTCTCCAGTTAAATTCATACTCCAAAAGATGCATAAGCAATTTCACTCATTCCTTGCATAAGCAATTTCACTCATTCCTTACCCAATGTCTCCTTGTAGATTCATGGAGATTATGTAATCCATCTAGCAGAGAATTTTCCTTTGTCTCTTCACCTCATGGTTCTTTTTCTCGACTTGACCATATCTTTATCTCTAAATCACTCCCCTAGGATATCATCAGTTCCACAATAGAACCTTTTGTGATCTCTGACCATGCTCCAGATGTTTCAGATTTTGATTTTGATTTGCTCCTGGTACATTGAATATCTAACAGATGAAGGTTTAACAATTCACTCTTGCTTGACCCTACTTTTTCTTCTTCATTCCCTACTTTCAGAGGAATTCTAAAACATTCATGTGACTCCTCCCCTCAATTAGTTTGGGATATATTTAAAGCTGAGGCACCTAGACTCATTATTGACTTTGTTTCTAGAAAATAAAATCCTACATTAAGCAGCATCAATCCGTATTGTCAGCTATAAAACAACTAGAAAATCAATACTAATCTTCCAATTTTACACCTGATTTGCAAGAACTTATTCATACAAAATTAAATTTTTTTAATAGAATCTCTATGGACACAGTTTCTTATATTTTACTATGCAGCAGTGCCTGCTACTATGGTGGTTCAAATGAAATGGGGAATCTTCTAGTGATTTCTTAAAGACCTGTAAACAATGCTATACGTTAGACTCCATAGCAAGGTATACAAGGGGCTCTGTTCTTAAGGACAATGATGCCTTGGCTACGTTTGTAAAGTATTACCAAAGTCTCAACATCCCTGAATCTCTGGCCCATCCATCTCAGATTGCTGCCTATTTAAAAGATCTTAATATTTCAAATTGTGGCAACATTGATCTCATGTCTCTAGAAACTGATATTTCCCTTTCAGAAACTCTTCAAGCTCTTCAATCACTTAAGAAGGGTAAGACCCTAGGCCCAGATTGTTTCACAGTTGTATTTTACCTTCACTTCTCCAACCATTTGCTTCCCAGATTATTACATCTTTTTCAATTCTTCTCAAGCTCTGGATCTGCCAATGGTAGCTTTCAGTCCACTATATGTCTTACTCATAATAAGGGTAAAGACCCTGCGTTCTGTAAAACATACAGCCCAATTTCCCTGGTTAATGTGGATAGTAAAATCTTTGCCATATTTTTATCTTTTTGCATGATTCGTTTTTGCCCTTGATACTCGGTAAGGAGAAATCTGGGTTTGTCAAATATAGACTTGTGTCTGATAAATCTAGGCTGTTCTTTAATGTTTTGAACAAAGCCCCCTCTCTATCGTATTCTCTAGCAGCAATTTCTATAGATGTAGAGAAAGCATTTGGGGCCAGAAGTAAGACCCTTTTTTTGGGCCACAAGCGGGAGAACCTCCCGTTTGCTGCCGCAAAAAAAAGGTACAAGCATGTTGAAATGCTATTTTGTGAGTCACTGACTCGCAAAATAGCATTTGCGACTCTCGGTATTAGAAAAAGGCATCCCTTCCTAATAGCAAGTCAACATGCTATGTACTAGTCATTTGCGACCACACTTGCAGCCGCAAAACACTTGCAGTTTACCACCTACTTCAAGTAGGCGGTAAACCAATCGCATATTTTTAAGCGCAGGCATTGGTCCCAGAAACTACTGCCTGCCCTTATAAAAATGAAACTGAAATTTTTCATTTTTCTTTTTTAAATGCATCCTGTTTTCCTTTAAGGAAAAGGGCTGCATTTAGAAGAAAAAAAAACACTGCTTTAATAAAAAAAAAAAAGCAGCCCTAGACATGGTGGTGTGCTGAGCCCAGCATGCCACCATCCCTGGAAGGGCGTGTCATTCCCAATGGGCAGGTAAATTGCGAGAGGCTCATTAATATTCATGAACCTAGAAATTGCGACCCCATTGGGAATCGCAAACAGTGTTAAACACACTGTTGTACATCCAAAATAGCGCCTCGCAAATTGCAAATCACAAATGACTCGCAATTTGCAATGTGCAATTTGCAGGTCATACATCTGGCCCTTGATCACATAGATTGGTCCTTTTTACTTAAAACCCTATCTTGGCCTGGGCTGGATCCCCACTTCATCTCACCTATCTCTTTCCTTTACCAATCCCCTATGGCATCAGCTCTTGTCAATGGGAAAGGTTCTAGCTACTTTCCATTGAAGCGCTGTTTGCGCCAAGGCTGTACATTATCTTCTTTTGTATTTATAATTGCTCTGGAACCAGTTCTGTCTCATATTAGCAATAACTCTGCAATTCATGGATTCCATTATGGAGATAAACAGTTGAAACTTTCTGCCTAAACTGATGATATACTCCTTATCCTTTTTAATCCTGACAATCTATTCCTGCCTTGCTCCACAAGATAACTATTTTTTCTTTGGTCTCAGGCTATATAAAAAGCTTGAACAAACCTGAATTCCTTCCACTTACAAAATAGAGTTTTAAACAACTGTTTATAGATATTAATTTTAGTCGGAATACTGTAGCTCTTTTATTATGTCTATGCACACCTAAATGCAGATTCAAAGAAGGTTAATTTTGAAAAAAAAAAAGCTTATTGATAATTGGCTACAAGCAAGCCACCCAACATTGAACATTATACTGACTTCAACACAAATTTAATCTACACTCCTAATGAACATGACATGTTGAGCGCTGAGAATTCTTATAAGAATGTCCCAACACAATCAGGTCCGATAGTCAAATGAAGGGACATATGAAGGGGAGGAAACTGGGAAAAATGTGTGACTATCCTGTAATTCCGAGATATGAAGGTCCTGAATAGAAGTTTTCCAGATGATATTCCCCCGAACTATACTTACTAGGGTCAAAACTCCACATCCATCATTAACTACACAATTGCTTTGCTGCCCTTAATCCCACCGATTCAGCAATATAAAGTCCAATACTCAACAGATAGCAATCACTCCCCATAGATGTTATTGCTAGGGATAAGTCCCCAAATTCACTCACTGGCTCCAGTGGCAATAGGTACCATAATCCCAGACAATCTACAACTTTGAGATGGAATAACAATTCAATAGCTGATTTTGCCACCCTGGCCAGAGACCTCTTGACCTATAGTATCCAGACCTAGAAATAATAAAATTGTTGCTTGGACACATTTCAGTGCTGAGCTGTTACACAGCTGCTCAAGTGAGATCTAAACTACCAACATCGCAAAAAGGACAAAGAGGACAAACCAGCCTTTTTTTCAATTGCATTGCATTAAGAAAAGAGCTAAAGAAAGCTGCCAGATTATAAAGAGCAGCAACGCTGCGGTGGTGTCTCTGGAAATGCATAGAAACCCTAAGGAAAGGGTACAAAAAACAACTCTGGGAGGATAGTAATAATAATAATAATTTAGATATAAAAACAATATCTTTAAAAGTTTTCCCAAATCACATTATGTACACTTTTGTGAATAAAAATAATTAAAAGAGTAGAAAGAGTAAAATTTGACCGTAAGCATACTTGCTACAAAATTTCCAAATTGTGATTTGGCCCTCCCAATCTTTACAAATTCTATTAAAGTACATATTCAATCTAAATAGTGAGCAACGGGGCCTTATCAGTTTCCATTTTATCTAAATTGCAGTACGCTTGCTGAATACATTTGGCCAATTTTATATTTAAAACAATATTGTCCAAGGACAAAGCAGCAATAATGGCATGCCTACAAGTCCGAACTCCCAACCTGTTCCATTCTGGCCTAAGCAAACACCTGCATTGAGAATTGAAGGGAGGACAGATACAGAGCACATGCAAAATTGTTTCTGTTGCTAACCCGCATCCTCTACATGTTGTATCCTCCTTCTTACGACGCCAGGTGGGTAGGTTTTGAAGAAAGCGCCAATCTCCCATTCTTAGAGCAATCAGGCAACGCTTTAAATAGAGTGTCAGTCAGTCAGTCAGTCAAAATACTTTATTTCGATAAATCAATATCATAAAAAGACAATAGCACTATACAATACACTATACAATATTCACATGATCTAAAATACATAATTGATACAGGATAAAATCATGATTAATTTACACAGTCAAGATGTTTACAAAAAAGTATAAAAATATTTTCCTTTAAAAACACATTTAAAATACATTAAAATACAATAAAAAGAGGTCAGTTAGATAGGACTACATTATCTCATACATTTTGCATTTACACATAACAATTTCATACAGTAAACATTCCCTATAATATAAACAGTATTTGATTTCGTCCACTATAAAACCATGTTATCAGAATTATTGGTCATCTTCTTCTTCTTGATCCTAACAGCCCCCATTAGGAAACTTGCAACATGAAACATAATCCTGGGGGTCTGCAATAACTGTAAAAACAGAAGTGCTGGCTTTACCTGAACAAATTCTGCCTCCTTTAAAATTGGGATCAAATATTTCGTCCTTGCTGCCGCGTAGTGACCACAGAACATCAAAAAGTGCATTGTGTTCTGGGTGGAAAAATTGTCACAAGAACACGGCATTGCATTATCAGGGGTACTCCAGGTTGGAAAATGACCAAGGTTCAGGTGAATCAAGTTAAACCGAAATCGGGTTAAAAGAAAACGGTGATAGGCTTGGTTCACAGTAGTTAAGTACAATTCAGGGCCTACTTGAGTGCTCATAATAATGATAGCCCTCACTGTTGGTTTCTGTAATTCCATTTGTTCCCTCTCCATGCTTAGCAATTCTCCCATCATACCCTTGATCAAGGCGATGTCCTTTGTTGTTATGGACGCCGGGGAAAAAAAGAGCTCTGGTCTCCCTAGCTTAACAAGACTGTCTCTGATGTAAGCTAGCCACAGGATTTTATTTGCTCTATCTAGCTGCAAACAGTCTTTTAGAATAATGTGGTTAAGGGGGATTTCCTGGTTCAACCATATCTTCAACCAAGCTAGGACGGGTGCCATTTTAATCATATCTGAAATATATTCTACTCCTAATTCAGTGTGGATTATGTAAGATGGAGTGGACTGTGGCACAGAGAGGACAGCTCTTAAGAATTTATTCTCGGTGGTCTGTATACTGTCCAAAGAACAATATCCCCAAATTACACTACCATATGTGGCCACCGCAAGGCATTTTGCTTTATAAATTTTTAATAAAGTTGCTATTGGCCTTGCCCCTAATTTTTTCGAAAAGCCCTGAAGTGCAGAGGATGATCTAGCAAGGGAAATGTTTCTATTTTTTAACTGTGGACCCCAATTGCCTCTCTCATCAAAGGTGATCCCCAGATATGGAAAAGTGGCTACTCTAAATAGCTCTTGTTTGCCACATGGGAATGTTTTTAGATTCTTATTCTTATTACTCCTGCCCATTATCATGATTTGAGACTTCTTTACATTTATCTTTAGGTCCAGAGAGCCCATGAAGTCTTCAAAGGCATCCAGGAGGCGTTGTAAACCAACACCAGTCCGTGAAAGCAAGACAGCATCATCCGCGTATAGAAGAACTGGAATTCCAAGTTCTCCTATACGCGGGATGTCAAGGGAAGCCTCTTTTAACGCTGGTTCCAGTGCATTTATATAAATGGTAAATAGGAGGGGTGCCAGTATGCACCCCTGCCTGACACCCCTTTCAGAGTTAAAATGACTAGTACATCGACCCTCCGAGGTTACCCTAACCGATGCTATGAGGCCGGTGTGCAAATCCGCTAGGAGATTAACTAGAGCCCTGTCCAGACCCATGTCAATTAGGATTTGCCACAATTTTGAACAATTTACGAGGTCAAAGGCAGACGAGAGGTCCATGAACCCCAGGTACATGGACCCCTCCTTGGCCCTAGGGTATTTATCCACCAATAAGTGCAAGTTAAGTCCTTGATCTATCGTGCTCCTTTTTGGTCTTTATCCATACTGAACATTTGATAAGACCCCTTTCTCGTTCAACCAATCATTCAGTTTAGATAAAATAACCCGGCCTAATATTTTCACAGACAAATCAATCAGTGAAATAGGTCTGTAACAGGAGGGGTCTTGCCTGTTACCCTTTTAAAAGACCGGAATGATAATAGATTTTTTCTATGAGGCCGGGATATTGTCGTGTTTAAGAGCGTTAAAAACATTACATAAGACTTTAGACCAGAATTTCGGGGCGCATTTGAAAACGTCTGCCGGTACCCCATCAGGGCCCGGTGCTTTGTTTTTCAAAGTCAGGTCTATTGCCCTTTCCACTTCTGCCGCCTCAAAAGTGAAGGCAGAGACCTCTACATTACTAGATTCCACTACTGTAGCCTCAAGAGTAACAGCAGGGGCTTCTTTGTTGCTAATTTCAGAGTATATTTTTCTGAAATGTTGGATCCAGCCCTCGCCTGGAATATTTGCCTCAAGGGGGGTATTCTCATCTCCCGAAAATAATGGCTGATTTATGATTTTCCAGAATAAGCCACTATTTTTCAAGGTTTCGGGGTCGAGTAGTTGAGCCCACGCTTCATCTTTCAAATCCCTTTTCCTCTCTAAAATAGCTTTTTTATATGCACTCCTTGCGTTAGCTATATCTGCATGATTTTTGGGCGTGGCTTTCAATGTTTTAAGTAAATCTCCATGCGCTTTAGAACATTTTTTATCAAACCATCTTTTGCCTTGAAACGGCTTCTGTCTTAGTTCTGTCTGTAGACTATGGCTAATTTCTATACAAATGTTATCAAACGCCAATATAACATCTTTGTTTTGTGTTCGATTTGCTAGGCATATTGCCACTTCATCCTCTACCTTAGTCAGAAACTCTTGAAGGAATGTTTCGGGGACTATTTTTGTCCATTTTAACCTACGCCTCTGATCTTTTACGGCCACGTTTAGTCCCCCTCTATTTGTTACTGTTTTTAATGAAAATAGATCTGTATACTTAAATTCCAATAGAACAGGATTATGATCGCTAAAAACTGATACCTCTGTATAATAATCTACCACATTACACAACAAAAAAGAGGACATAAAAATATAATCTATAATAGTGCCATCATCTTTCCCCTTAAATGTAGGGGACCTAATTTTACCATCCCCGCAACCTGACTCATATAAATTCTATCTGGCAAGGAAATTTTCTAGATACTCTCCTCGCCTAGTGTGTTCCAGATGGATAGGTGAAGAAAGGGGAGGACCTTCATCATCCTGGCTAATACATGTTAGGGTGCAGGGGTGGATATTAAAGTCCCCTAAAAATAATATTTCAAAAGTATTTACATTTGAACTATAGACTGACAAGAATGTATCCAGTACTTCCAAGTTATGACTGGTACACTCATTTGCATTTGAGTTATAAAAATTTACAAATAGAATCTTGGCCTTATCCTGGGTAGAAAGTTCAACAATCAAACAATTTTCTCAACCTGAGATACACTATGTTAATTTGCCTTTTACATCCAGTTTAAATAAGGTTAGTAAGCCTCCCTTGGCTCTACCTGCAGCACTACTAGTTGCAGGAGTGAAAAAGTAGCTATAGCCGTCCAAAGAGAAGCTATTCGCCCGGTCCCATGTTTCTTGTAGGGCAATGATGTCAAAAGATTTTAATGTATTTAGCCAATCAACATTTCCAATTTTATTTTTTATGCCAGCAGTATTCCATGTAACAATTTTAAAAGAGGATGCGGGTGGCTGAACAGTACTCCCCTAGTCAATAGGCAGTCAATCATTTTCCTCAAGTGAGGATAAAGCAGTATATCGATTATATAGTGGTAAAGCCTGATCAAATTGAGTGTGCGTATTAGCCAACTGGTAACAATAAGGGTCCCCATTTTTTTGATGTTGAAAAACATTTGGGACACAACCAGCCCCACCCCTTCTGTGCCCATTTGCTGGATACGTATGCTGATGTGGTGGTGGACGTTGGGTATTATCCAATGATTATAGAAGAACCCAAGGGGTCTAGCACATACAGAATTTTCCACTATGGGTAAGGAGGCTGCTCTGAGGAGGACTGTTGCCACATGTTGTGGGTGTTTAAAGTTTACAATTATGCAGTCCCCACTCGAATTCTTTCTAATGTCATTTGAAAAGGCAAACGGAAAACCACAATTCCTATTTAGCCATGCTAGTGTTTTATTTTTTAAAGCGGCATATATTTCTAAACTGGAATCAGACAAACAGGAATCAACCTCTGGGACATTTGTTAGTACCACTGTGTATGGAACACACTCCAGTGGGAGGTTGACTGAATTTTTTCTCTTAGGCCTGCTTCTCCCACCATTTTCTCCCCCTACTGTAGTATTCTGGCAGCCATTATTTAGTGTGTGTAATTGTACTAACGGTTGTACTAATGGGACTCCCACAGGTGGTAGATTAGGAGATGTGGTTTTCTGTGATCGTATGGCTGGTAGATTTTGTGTAGCGACCATTGGCCTTGTATCCCCTATACTAGCAGAAGCTACAGCCCCTACTACGTTGTTACCAGAAGGGGAAATCGTGTGTGTGTGAATCCGGGTCATGTGAGAATCTAGGAGGCCCCCTAGTCTAGAGACCTCTTGGGAGACCTGCTCTAGCTTTGCTACCAGTGGTCTAATTATTGCTTCTAGTTTTGACTCGATGATAGTTGCCAGGAGCTCTATATGGGCAGGGTGCAAAGTATTTGCCTCAGCGCTATTTGTGGGTTCTGGTGTACTTCCACTGCTGGTTGATGTAGTACCCATCTTTTTTGACTTCTGACCCACCACCCGTTTGACAGGTGCCTTCCTACATGCCCGCACTACTCTCCGAACGGGTGATTGGGCTGGTGACGGCCTTGAGGAGGGTATCGGAGTCTGACTGGGGGTAGAGTCAATTATAACTACCCGCTCTTCCGGTGTCACCGAGATGGATACATCGTTGGTGACAGTAACGTTAGGATCATCCAGGCAATCATCTGACTGGGGCAACGGAGTGGAAGGCGATCTCAGCCTTGTAGGTGAAGTATCTGGACTTACCCTATTTAGTGAGAGTCGCCTTTCTTTATTAATTTTATTAACCACCTTCACAAGATAGTTATCCATTGTCCTTGACTCATTTACGGTCGATGGTTTTGATGATCTAAGCTTTGACATGGTAATGGATCTAGAGTACTATACACAGGTAAAGTTGCCCAATAAAGTCTCACCCAGTAAAAAATAGAAATCGATATTATTGATAAGGACCAGGAAACAAAAACAAGTAAAATCGATACAGGGAAATATATCTTACAGTTTGTCCGGGGTCCGAGGAGAAAAAACCAAAGTCCGTGGCCCAGCCCAGCCTCTTCTGGCCTCTGATGGCCGCTGACGGCCCGCCCTTGTCCCGGGCTTCACCCGGCGCGTCCCGCGGGACGAGGGACTGGCGCTGGCTTTATGCGCCTCCTCGCGCTGCTGAGGGCATCACTGGTGGTGGGAGGGGCCCGGCGGAGCCAAGCCCGGCCGGGACACAGGCGGAGCAAGGCCCGGCCCTTTGCTGCTGGTGCTGCGGCGCTGCGGTGGAGCTGAGCCCGGCCGTGAAGGATGAAGGAACCGTTCGTCAATTACCCCCAACAGGACTCGGCCCTGGCGCTGGCTTTATGCGCCTCCTGGCGCTGCTGAGGGCGTCACTGGTGGTGGGAGAGGCCCGGCGGAGCCAAGCCCAGCCGGGAGACAGGCAGAGCAAGGCCCGGCCCTTTGCTGCTGGTGCTGCGGCGCTGCGGCGGAGCTGAGCCCGGCCGTGAAGGATGCAGGAACCATTCGTCAATTACCCCCAACAGGACTCGGCCCTGGCGCTGGCTTTATACGCCTCCTGGCGCTGCTGAGGGCATCACTGGTGGTGGGAGGGGCCCGGCGGAGCCAAGCCCGGCCGGGAGACAGGCGGAGCAAGGCCCGGCCCTTTGCTGCTGGTGCTGCGGCGCTGCGGCGGAGCTGAGCCCGGCCCTGAAGGATGCAGGAACCATTCGTCAATTACCCCCAACAGGACTCGGCCCTGGCGCTGGCTTTATGCGCCTCCTGGCGCTGCTGAGGGTGTCACTGGTGGTGGGAGGGGCCCGGCGGAGCCAAGCCCGGCCGGGAGACAGGCGGAGCAAGGCCCGGCCCTTTGCTGCTGGTGCTGCGGCGCTGCGGCGGAGCTGAGCCCGGCCGTGAAGGATGCAGGAACCGTTCGTCAATTAAATAGAGTGAAAATGTCGTAGAGAGGTAGGGGGTAGGCGATAGCCTTTTGTAGGAGTTGACTACTGCCCAGGAATGACTGCGTTTCGTGAGAAGAGCTTTGTCTGTAACAAGGGATTTGAGTCTTACACATTTTTTAATTGTGTTTTTAAAGGCAGTCTGACTGGGGTTAAGAGCCCAAAGATTGGCAGCTGACATTTGATGGATGTAATCATTCAAAAGGCAGCCGAATGATCCCCCTGGATTGGTCTCATTGATTTCTTTCCAGACTAGAGATTCTAGGGTACCTAATTCAGCCTGTCTTAGCTTATGGCAAAGCTTGAGATATGTACCAACATTAGAGGCTTCATAATTGGTTAGCCCCAGCTCTAATCTAATCTGTGCCGGGGATGCGGTACTCGGCAAATGAAGTACCTTTTTGTAGATTTTAGTTGTATGTTTGTTTAAGACAGTGTTCATTTTGCCTTTGAAGATCTCTATGCCATATGAAAGTGTAGGCCCGATCTTTGCTCTAAGAACTTCCAGTAGAGGAAAAAAGGTTGGGCCTTAAAGTTTCTTCGATAGCTTAGCCAAGGATACCACTAGAGCCGTGGCTTTGGCTGCAATCACATTACTCTGCTTTGTAAAACTGCCCTTGGAGTCTAAATAGACACCCAAATATTTATATGATTGGCCAGTAAAAAGACTTATTTTGTTAATTGACCATTCATGTTGATTTCTAATTGATTGCTGATCGTGTATTGCGTTAATGATCAAGGAGCCTTTGTAACCCTACTCTAGTGAGGCTAAACAGGGCCAGGTCATCGGCATATAAAAGATTACATAATGCCATACCTCCTACTTTGGGCGGGTGATAATTTACCATATCTAAGGTGCTTGATAGATCGGCTATAAATAGGTTGAAGAGAAGGGGGGCCAGCACGCATCCATGCTTGATACCACGTGAGGTCATGATTTTTCGCGAGAGATGAGTGCCGGACCCTAACTTCACTCGAACCCATGTGTTAGAATGCAGTTGAATGATAGGGTTCAGGATTTTATCTGGAATTCCCCACTGGCTCAGTTTTTTCCAGAGTGCCGCCCTGGGCACTCTATCAAATGCTGCTTTGAAATCGACAAAGCAGCAAAATGCCATCCTAGATGTTGAGAGAGCTTTGTCAATGATGGTGGAGACTGCTAGTAGGTTTGTCATAGTTCCTGAATTGGCAACAAACCCTGTTTGATTCAGAGGAATCAGATTGTGATCCTTTGCCCATTGTCTAAGGTCCTCCAAGATGAGCCCTGCATAATGTTTCGCCTCTATGTCCAGAAGGGCAATTAGTCTATAGTTATTCAGGGCGGCTCATGATCCAGCTTTATGAATGGGGTGAATAATTGCACCCCGCCATGAGTCCGGGATTGTCATTGTCCTCAAAGTATAGTTGAAGAGGTTTAATAACACCATGGACCAGAAAGGAATGTCCGATTTAAATAGCCTCTGTGGCAGGCCATTCAGGCCTGGTGCTCCGTCTTGTCTCCCTATTGTCACTGCTTTGACAACTCATTCTTCGGTTAGTACATATACTGAGGCGAACCCCTGTGTTGTGTCGGAAGGAGTACTCGGTAATGCGCCAGTGCCGTGTACCCTGGCTGATCTAATACAATCATGCTGATCTTGAGCCTGAAAGTGATCCGTTAGATATGATGCCCATTCTGCTTCCTGAATGTTCGCTGAGCCAGAGTTTATTAGGTTCAGATTGGTGCGGTTGACAAGAGACCAGAATTTCCTTGAGTTTTTTTGCTTGCTTTCCCACACCAGTTTCACCCAATATTGAGTTTCCTGAACCTGTTTCTCTTGGGTGACTGCCCTCCTGAATGCTTTTTGGGCTTGATGATATGTAATAAGAAAAGCATTGTTCCCCGGGAATTTTGAGAGGGACCTCAAAGCGTTGTTTCTCGTTCTCTTTAATGATTTTATGACGGTAGAAGCTGCAGCCCCTACTGATGAAGTGCGGTTTGAGCCCGGCACAGTCACCGGGTAAGAGCTTATCAGATGAAGACACAGCTGCGACCATTTCACTGTCGGGGGCATCTTGATCAAGACTACCTAATATAAAATCCTTGCTTGCTTTTAAAACACTCTGACTGTTGAACTCACACCATTTGAGGCGCTTTAAATTTTCAGAGTGTATTCCCTTATAGGTTATAGGAGCCGTTTTAATGGAATTCTGGGTTTGTGATGAAGGAAATGACCTGCGGCCTGTGATCGCTTTCAGACCGTGAATGATTGCAAAAAATGTCCAGGTTAAACAATAGTTCTGAGTTACAAATAGTAAAATCTAAATAAGACTTTTTGCTTCCATTCGACCAGGTCCAGTTTGGAGGTGAATCGCTGGTTGACCTTCCATTCACTACCAGGTAGCCTGCGTTGTAGAATCTCGTCACAGAGAGCTCACCTAATGTATTAGAGGCTTGCATCGGAGGTTTAGATTGAGTCATAGCCTCAATAATGTAAGTCAAGTCGGGCCCTTCCATTTCTGCTACATTCCCTTGAAATAAGTTTGTATTGAAATCCCCCGTAACAATACGGTCCGAGTTGGGGTATTCCGTGGCAATGTCATTCATGATTTCCCAAAGGCGGGCCAGATGGTCTTTTTTTGTATGGGTACTGGGGTTAATATACACGTTTATGAGGAAGAGCAGATGCTGCCTCCTCCACGGGTTAATTTTAACCCCTAGTAGCCAGTCTTCTTTGAAGTGTAATTGATTAAATACACCTTTTAAGTTATTAGAGATGTATATGGACAGACCGCCTTTGGGGTGGCCAAAGCGGCTGTCCCTGAGTGCTGATTTCCGAAATTCGATGTATCCTTCTATGGGGCGGCCCTCTAACACCCAGGTTTCCTGTAGGGCAATTGCTGCGTGTTTGCACAAGAAGGCCATAGTGTCATCATTTGAGATTTTTTGATGGAGTCCGCTAATGTTCCATGAACACAGTGCGAAGGGCAACCGCCCTTGCCTGTTATCTGTTTTTTGCTGTGGATCGGTCACTGAGAGGAGTTTTCCAGAGGGATTGTATTTTTCTACGAGAGTTTCAGCCACAGGTGGTCAATTTGAGTGTTTGGAAGACAGGATTGCTGGCAACCACCCCCAACAATGGTTTAATTCTACATTGTCTCCAACTTTTTCGGGACGTTTAGATTCGACGTCGGACCCTGAGGCATTTTTTAAAACAGAGTAGAGTCTTGCACGTTCTGTTGTTTTAATTGTAGCCACCTGACTGGGTGAAGTCGGTCTGGTTAGCAGGAAAATTGGATACCCTGGCGTGGAATAAGGGTACACTCTAATTCCCCAGTTCCGCAGAGTAGACTTCTGTTCAAGAAAAGCTCCTACCCAGCTGGCCGATGAAAAAGTCGCCACAGTGACCTCAGAAGGTTGGTTACCTCGGGGGGGGGGGAGGAATTCGATGGATTCAATGTTGTTCGTAGCCAATCCTGCTAGCCCCGGGATGCTTTCCACTAGTTTTAACAGATTGGATCTAATAAGAATGTCATGCCGCCCCTTAGATTTGTATTCAGGGGCCAGTAAAATCTGATGGCACGATGGGTCGTTATTGCTTGACTCCGGTGCACTTATGGACGTGATGTCGGATTTTTCGACTACCATATCTGATTTGATTTCGTATAACTGTTATGACAGTCGTTGCGAAACCCTCTTCAAAAGTGGGCTGTGACTGGTCAGGATTATCGGATCGTTACAGATAGTTTTGGAATAATTTAGTCTTAACGTTGCATTTTCCTTTCCAGAGGGAGTTAGGGCCATCGATGGCCTAGATTTCCCTGATACCGTCTTAGACCCGGTTTTGCTTGCCTTATCTGAACTCACCCTTGTGTTTTCTGTGGGAGCGCTGCACTCAACTGTTTCTGGGACCATAATTTGTTTACTTTGGTCCTGATGGCTCCTCACTGGGTCTTGGGTGAGTATTTCTGGGGTAACTCCGTTAAGGTTTGTCATAGGCTCTGATACACTGGTTATAGTGGGGGATTTTTTATTTTCAGCTTTTATAAAGATAGGAAAGAGTTCCTGAAGGGCCACTTTGGAATTTTGTTTCTGGCTTTACGCTGGCGTTTACGCTCTCTCTTACTGCATGGTGGAAAAGGCCCTAGGGGAGCCACCACTGTTGGAGCGGTCTGAGGTGTTGGGCTATTTTTTCGCCCAGGCTCGGTAAAGTCTAGCCTGGTTACAAGCCCGGTTGGTGTCAGTGGAGGACCGTTTTCTACCATCAGATTTGGTTGTAATTGACCGCACTGGGATGTCCATTCAGCTTCGTTGAGCCAGTGATTATTCCTGTATTTGGCACCGCCCCTTCATTTATGTTTGTATTCTGCTTAACAGGATCCTCAGTGGGTTTTTGATGTTCTTGCTGTATAGGGGAAGGCGGTTTAGTGAAGACGTTTCCTCCCCTCAACAGCTTGACTTCCCTTATAACAGTGGTTAGGCATTCTGGGAGCAGAGAAAGAGAATCTATAATTGGGGAACAGCAGCAAGTTGATTGGGCAAGCTTCGTAGAGGCTTGCGCCCTTAAAATTAAAGAGTTTAGTTTGTCTAGTTTGCTGTCGATCCCAGATGTGAATAATGCCAAGGTGTTTAGTAAATCAACCTGCACCTCAAGTTTTACCGAATGATAATTTAGTGCATTAACAGTTTGTTGGAGGGTCTGTAGGAGTTGTGGCCAAGCACTGGTTGCAGTGTTATCTTCAGTGTTTAATTTTTCGTTTAGGATGGAACTGGGCCTGGGGGAACTTTGGGTGGTCTTGAGAAAAAGAAACAAATCTGACATAGATTGATCATTCAAGACAGACGGTACAGGCTGGTTTTGCAATGGGTCCTTTGTTTGTCCAGGTGGCGAAAATAACATGTACGGGGGACTCAAAGCTGGTGGTACTGTTGAAGTGGTTGTTGTTTGTGGGGTTGAGGGTGGTTGACTGCTGTTAAAATGCACAGGGTTAGCTTGCCCATGAATTTGCACCATTGTTGTTTGCTGAGAAGAGGCCACAGGAGGCTTGGCCGGGGTCACCAGGTGGATGACGGTGGGTTGTGTCAGCACTGAGCGGGCCTCTGTTGTACACATAGTGTCCTCCGACTGGGTTTGCAGTAAGTGAGGAAAACCCTTGTCGTCTGCTGGAGACACGAGAAACTTGCCCGGTTGAATGTGGGCAGATTGAGGATTTTTACTCAAGTTTCAAGTTTAATGTTTATTGTTTGATTAATTAAAATCATCACAATACCCCCCTACATAAAAAGAATAGGTTTCATCTTCTCACACAGCTAGAGGTGTCATATATACAAAGTGCAACTGTGCTCTGACTCCCATACATTTGAAATGTGTAAAAAATCTGTTATTTTAAAATCATTCTAGAACTATGTTTAGATCAAATTTCAGCAAAAAGTTAAGATTGTGTAGCAACCACTTTAAAAGAATAAGAATTTGTTACATACAGTTGAGATTAAAAAGCGTCCACTTGCAAAAGGCAGCTGTTGACTAGTCTCATAAACTTGACTCCTCGGCAAGACAAGATGCACGTCGAACCCTCCAGCCACCTTATCACTGCTTGTCTGCTAGTGCGAATGTTCAAGTTTATAAAGATCGACTTTAGGTATTGTCTCCTTTGGGTTAACATGACTGGGCATGCGCACAGCAAATGGGCCAGGGTTTCCTTTTGGAATCCGCATAAGCGACAACGTTCTGAGTTAAAAACTGTCAACCAAGAGGGAGATAAATCCTTGGAGACATGCACCCCCATCCTGAACTTTAGGAAGCACATCTTCAAAAAGGAACTAAAGTTGGCAGATAAGTAGGTTTGTGGCTTCGAAGACTTGTATGAGTTCATAACTGTCCATCCATGCCGTCTCTTTGTGAGTGCAAGTTTATCTTCCAATAAAGATTTCTTTTTACTTGCGACATTGACAGTTTTGTTAAAGGACGCTCGGTTCATCTTGTTGTCCCATGCTGATTGGAGTTCCAAAGTGACCAAAGATGTACTCAGGTAGCTCCTCCAAACTGGGGTTTCTCGCTCGTTCTGTGACCTTACTACATCCCAGCAAAGTCTATTTAGAGTGTCCACTTCGGATGACCGGAGGGTATGACAGAATTTGATAAAGTTGCACATTTCCCTGTATTTGAGGTCCTGAAGCCCGAATTCCAGTCTCACCTGGGCGGGTGAGGCACATTTTGGCAAATCAAAAACTGCTTTATAAATTTTTGACTGCAATTTGTTCTGGATATGCGAATCTTTGCCTCGCCAAGGGATAAGGCCGTATGACAAGCTTGGTTGGATTTGAGCAGCCATAACTTTTAACAAATGCGAATGGTTAGGGCAGTCCAGTTTTCTACGGAGGGATCTGTAGGCATAGATCAGGGACTGGGTCTTTGCTTTGAGGGACATTTTGTGTTCCTTGTGACTTGTGCCCTACCCGATAATTACGCCCAAATATTTATATGAACTTATTTCTTCCACGTGGGCCCCATTTACCCTCCATTTGTACTTTAATTTCCTACAGTCAGCTAGACGAACGATTTTTGTTTTCTCTTTGTTTATCTCTAGCTGATTCGAATCCAGGTATGATGCCAGGTTGTTTATTGATCTTTGTAATCCCACTGGGGTTTGGATTAGCAGTACTATATCGTCTGCATATTGGAGGATTGCGACTGGCTTATTGGGCAGTTTCGGGGGGTGACAATCAGGGTTTTCAAAGTATCGGGCAATGTCCGATAAATACAGATTAAAAAGACTTGGGGTCAAGACACAGCCTTGCTTCAGGCCACTTTGTGTCGGGATGCTTCCGGTGGTGCTCGACCCGTTTCCCAGCTTGACTCTTGTTCAGGTGTCAGTGTGCAAAGTTACAATGGCGGTGAGGAGTGCATTTGGTATGCCCCAACTTTTAGGTTTGCTCCATAAATGGTTCCTGCTCACTCTGTCAAATGCTGATTTGATATCCACGAAACAGGCTAGGAGGCGGACTTTTCTTCTTTGCGCCTGTTCCGTCAGGAGGGCTAGGGTTGCAAGGTTCGATTGAGTGCCCATGCCTTGCCTGAATCCTGTTTGGAAGTTGGGGATGATGTTTTGTTCCTCCATCCAATGTTGCAGAAGGTTCAATAGGCACGAGGCGTATAGTTTGGCTTCCACATCAATCAAGGAGATTAGGCCACAGGAGGCTCGGCCGGGGTCATCAGGCGGATGGCGGTGGGTTGTGTCAGCACTGAGCGGGGAAACATCATTTACCACGAAGGCATTACCACTACTAACGTTTACCACGTGACACTTACCACGCAGGGTGCCTTCCACGCAGGGTGCCTTCCACGACGTCTTTACCACAGGCTGAGGGGGAGACGTGGCATTCCTTCAAGTCGATCTGCGTGGGCATGGGGGGGAGAGGGGGGGGGGGCTCGGAGGGGGGCTGGGGGGGTCTCCCCCCCCCCAAAATAACAAGCAGGTTACTTTAAAAAAAAAAACGAACATAAATTTAAAAGAAAAAGGAAAGAGCCTCCCCCAAAGACGTGCCGTGTACGTCAAAAAAGCAGTCTTTTTTTTATTTTGGTATACGTGTTTTGACGTTTGTTTCAATGGAGGATGGAAGTAAGGGCTCGTGATTTGAAGATAAATATGTGTGTAAATCAGCTTAAAAAACGGGTTGCAATCGTGACTGAAAGTGTATTTTAAAATGTACATTTATTTTGAAAAATTGACCTTCTTAGTTGTATTTTTCATCCATCTTGGTTGGGGACACGTCTTTGAAGGGTCAGTGAAAGTGACAAAAGACAAACGCTGTCACTACGCAACATATTTTTTATGTAACCTATTAATTTCAATGTGTTTACTTTTGCGTCGTTTCTGCTTCAAAAACGTTTGGTGCATCATTACGTTATATGCGTGGTAAAATACTTCGTTTTAATTTTCAGCGTGTTAAAATCTCTTGCGTTGTTAAATTCACGTAGTATTGGCATGCGTGGAACTTGTTTGCGTGCTATAATCATATATTCCACTGAGCGGGCCTCTGTTGTACACATAGTGTCCTCCTACTGGGTTTGCAGTAAGTGAGGAAAACCCTTGTCGTCTGCTGTAGACACGAGAAACTTGCCCGGTTGAATGTGGGCAGATTGAGGATTTTTACTGTTATAGTTAATATAAGTAGACCCAAAAATATAGACTTCTGATGGCTCAATTGCCGTCGTGGTTTCAGGTGCCCAATGTTGCGCTGGGGCCAAGTGAATCGACCCTGATTGAACCAGGGTTGTGGAGGTGATTACCTCCGGAGATTGCACGTGTGGTTGTGGCAATTCAGCAGTCTTTAATGGCATTTTTCTAAAAAAGTCCCGTAGGCTTAAGGGTTTTTGAGGTTTTAATCCGTGGTTAGCATGGACCGTGACCTCAGCAACATCAGGTTGATTGTGTTTCCTTCGTTTGGGTGTTGTGTACTTCCTTTCTTTTCCTGATCTCATTGTTCCAGAATGGACTTGGGCTCTTCTGATTGCTCTCAGGTCCAGCGGCAGAGGTGCTTTATTACAGCGGCAAAGTTATTGGGATTCAGGCTTCAGGCGCTGTGTGCAATGACTGTGCGCTGTGTGGCTATACAAGTGTATAGCAAAATGGCACCCCCCCTGCTCACCTAATCCAGCCCGCCCAGGGCCCCCCAACCCCGACCCTGACCCCACCCGCTGTCACCACCTCGCCTCTCCGGATCGGCCCGAAAAGTCCAAGGACAACTGGGGCTGTGTGCTGTACAGACTCTGGAAGCGAGTGCAAGCACCTCGAGGCCTGGGGATGGGGTGAAGCCAGCAGGGTCTGGGTAGATAGTTGGGGCCTGGGCTGGCTCAGAATTAAGCGTGAGCGCAAAATCCGTTCCGCTCGCGGATTTCGCGGATTTTCGGTAAATCCGCAATCCGCGAACTCCCGCGAATTTACCGAAAATCCGCGAATCGGCGAGCGGCGGATTTGGGGGGCAAAAGTTCAAGCCTTCAAGCTTGAAGTTGTAACTATTTTAGGATGGCGCCGGCAAGCTGCCAGCGCCATCCTAAAATAGTTACAGGATGATGGATGGACAACTCACTGAAAGGACCCCTGCGCACATCGGTGTGCATAGTAACACACACATGGCCGCTGGAACTAGTTTAAGCTCAAATTCAGTGTGCCTTCTTCCCAAATCTACCGTCGAAAATCAGCTGTGATGCAGGATAGAGGCCTTTGTATCCTTGACTTTCACAAGCGCAATCCTCATGCTGTTCCTGTGACCAGGAGCTTCTTTCTCTTCATCTGCTGCTCTGATCGGTCTCTGACCATTTATACACACAAGAGGCACTTGAACTTGCACAGAAGACCCCCCCCATTTTAAAAGCCCGCAAAATCCGCGAATCCGCAAATTCGCGGATCCGCGAATATGCAAATCCGCAAATTCGCAGATCGTGGATCCGCGAAATCCGCCCATGCTTACTCAGAATGGAGAGCAAGGGGAGCAGCCCCAGAGCTGGTGAACTTCCGTGAGCAAGCCAGGCAACGGGCAGCGAGTGAGGGGATGACCAAAGGCCGTGGGCGCTAGGAGGTTAAGGCGCCCGCCGAGAGCCCCCAGCAGGAGCACAGAGAGCCGCGAGGGCTACAGGAGATTAGCTAACAGGGAGAACTCTGGAAAGAACTCGAGAAGAGCTCTGAACGCGTGAGGCTGTGAGCGCCAAGCAGTCTACGCATTTATGGGGGGGGGGGACAAGAGAGGAAAAGAGGAAGCCGCCCACTCACCAGAGTGTCTTAGGGGAATGGCGGTAGTACGAGAATTTGCCTCCCAGTCGGCCCCTACACCCCCTTGCGTGTACTGGTTGTGCACTGCCGCACTGCCACCTTACCGCGAATCAACCGGTCTCAACTGCAGGACATGCATCCGTCCGTCTCACTGTGCCCTCGCTTGGCTCGGCTCCCCGCTTATCTCCGGCTCTCAAGCACAGCAGCCCTCATGCACCGCGCACCCACCGCCGACAGCCTCTCCACTCTCCTATGTCGCCACGCCTACCTGACGAGACTCGGTAATCACGCTGGTGGGACGCGGCCAGTCAGACAGCAGCTTTCCGTCCGACAATGCACAAAGTCAGTTGACCACCACTTGGGAGGATAGGAGAGCTAGTAAAGATGCATTCTGGATAAGGATAATATTCAAAGCCAGGAAGACGGGCTCACGTAATTTCTGGGAGCCAATAAATAGGATCAATACATCAGCAAAGGCGATAAACAGCTCATGTATATCAGAGCCACTTTGGGTAGCCCACTTCACCAATCCATTTGCAACTGACAAACGTCATTCAGGAGCAAAGGACGGTGAATACAGCCTACATGGTAATAGGCCAGTGTCTAACGATTCACCTTTAACCTATGAAGACATACCTCATGGTCAGTCCGACTTCAGAAATGGCAGGATGTGGCCCCCACACCGCAACAAACACAATTGCTACTCTCCATCTGAAGTAAAAAAGGTTTTACTGACTGGATGTCGTGACGGAGCACCAAGGCCAAATGGCATCTCACAGACCATCTTTAAAAAAGACCCCCAGTTCTGGTCAATCGCGTTAACAGTATTATACAAAGAGGATCAGTCAGGTGGTGCCATACAAGAGATTTGGCACAGTTCCATCATAATAAACCCAGTTTTTAAAGGTGTTGATAGAGCTAACA